>NC_135394.1:432500-720000 GCF_051989625.1 Stigmatopora argus
TTCATGGATGTTCATCTCCTTTTGACCTCCTAAATCATGAAAGACTTCCCTCCTCTGCACATCTCACAACATTTTATTGAAGCTCTCCTTCTGATAATCTTCATTCCCGTAGTTGTAGAAGTAATAAAGCAAAAGAAGAGCAAGCGGCAACAAAGTCGACTCCTTTAACGAAGGGTTCTCCAAAGAGGACCCCTCACCCTCCACACCGGATCCAAATATCCAAATACACGATCCACATGCAAGACTATGGACCGTTCGGATTTCCGAAGGGGATTTGTTCAGCGACAATGTTGCTCACAGCCATACTACCCTGAAAACGCCCGATCTCGTCTGATCTCGGAAGCTGAGCAGGGTTGGGCCTGGTTAGTACCTGGATGGGAGACCGCTTTGGAATACCAGGTGCTGTAAGCATCTTGTCAAAACCATTTTCGACATTTCATGGATGTTCATCTCCTTTTGACCTCCTAAATCATGAAAGACTTCCCTCCTCTGCACATCTCACAACATTTTATTGAAGCTCTCCTTCTGATAATCTTCATTCCCGTAGTTGTAGAAGTAATAAAGCAAAAGAAGAGCAAGCGGCAACAAAGTCGACTCCTTTAACGAAGGGTTCTCCAAAGAGGACCCCTCACCCTCCACACCGGATCCAAATATCCAAATACACGATCCACATGCAAGACTATAAACCGTTTGGATTTCCAAAGGGGATTTGTTCAGCGACAATGTTGCTCACGGCCATACTACCCTGAAAACGCCCGATCTCGTCTGATCTCGGAAGCTAAGCAGGGTTGTGCCTGGTTAGTACCTGGATGGGAGACCGCTTGGGAATACCAGGTGCTGTAAGCATCTTGTCAAAACCATTTTCGACATTTCATGGATGTTCATCTCCTTTTGACCTCCTAAATCATGAAAGACTTCCCTCCTCTGCACATCTCACAACATTTTATTGAAGCTCTCCTTCTGATAATCTTCATTCCCGTAGTTGTAGAAGTAATAAAGCAAAAGAAGAGCAAGCGGCAACAAAGTCGACTCCTTTAACGAAGGGTTCTCCAAAGAGGACCCCTCACCCTCCACACCCGATCCAAATATCCAAATACACGATCCACATGCAAGACTATGGACCGTTCGGATTTCCAAAGGGGATTTGTTCAGCGACAATGTTGCTCACGGCCATTCTACCCTGAAAACGCCCGATCTCGTCTGATCTCGGAAGCTAAGCAGGGTTGGGCCTGGTTAGTACCTGGATGGGAGACCGCTTAAGAATACCAGGTGCTGTAAGCATCTTGTCAAAACCATTTTCGACATTTCATGGATGTTCATCTCCTTTTGACCTCCTAAATCATGAAAGACTTCCCTCCTCTGCACATCTCACAACATTTTATTGAAGCTCTCCTTCTGATAATCTTCATTCCCGTAGTTGTAGAAGTAATAAAGCAAAAGAAGAGCAAGCGGCAACAAAGTCGACTCCTTTAACGAAGGGTTCTCCAAAGAGGACCCCTCACCCTCCACACCGGATCCAAATATCCAAATACACGATCCACATGCAAGACTATGGACCGTTCGGATTTCCGAAGGGGATTTGTTCAGCGACAATGTTGCTCACAGCCATACTACCCTGAAAACGCCCGATCTCGTCTGATCTCGGAAGCTGAGCAGGGTTGGGCCTGGTTAGTACCTGGATGGGAGACCGCTTTGGAATACCAGGTGCTGTAAGCATCTTGTCAAAACCATTTTCGACATTTCATGGATGTTCATCTCCTTTTGACCTCCTAAATCATGAAAGACTTCCCTCCTCTGCACATCTCACAACATTTTATTGAAGCTCTCCTTCTGATAATCTTCATTCCCGTAGTTGTAGAAGTAATAAAGCAAAAGAAGAGCAAGCGGCAACAAAGTCGACTCCTTTAACGAAGGGTTCTCCAAAGAGGACCCCTCACCCTCCACACCCGATCCAAATATCCAAATACACGATCCACATGCAAGACTATGGACCGTTCAGATTTCCAAAGGGGATTTGTTCAGCGACAATGTTGCTCACGGCCATACTACCCTGAAAACGCCCGATCTCGTCTGATCTCGGAAGCTAAGCAGCGTTCGGCCTGGTTAGTACCCGGATGAGAGACCGCTTGGAAATACCAGGTGCTGTAAGCATCTTGTCAAAACCATTTTCGACATTTCATGGATGTTCATCTCCTTTTGACCTCCTAAATCATGAAAGACTTCCCTCCTCTGCACATCTCACAACATTTTATTGAAGCTCTCCTTCTGATAATCTTCATTCCAGTAGTTGTAGAAGTAATAAAGCAGAAGAAGAGCAAGCGGCAACAAAGTCGACTCCTTTAACGAAGGGTTCTCCAAAGAGGACCACTCACCCTCCACACCGGATCCAAATATCCAAATACACGATCCACATGCAAGACTATAAACCGTTCGGATTTCCAAAGGGGATTTGTTTAGCGACAATGTTGCTCACGGCCATACTACCCTGAAAACGCCCGATCTCGTCTGATCTTGGAAGCTAAGCAGGGTTGTGCCTGGTTAGTACCTGGATGGGAGACCGCTTGGGAATACCAGGTGCTGTAAGCATCTTGTCAAAACCATTTTCGACATTTCATGGATGTTCATCTCCTTTTGACCTCCTAAATCATGAAAGACTTCCCTCCTCTGCACATCTCACAACATTTTATTGAAGCTCTCCTTCTGATAATCTTCATTCCCGTAGTTGTAGAAGTAATAAAGCAAAAGAAGAGCAAGCGGCAACAAAGTCGACTCCTTTAACGAAGGGTTCTCCAAAGAGGACCCCTCACCCTCCACACCGGATCCAAATATCCAAATACACGATCCACATGCAATACTATGGACCGTTCGGATTTCCGAAGGGGATTTGTTCAGCGACAATGTTGCTCACAGCCATACTACCCTGAAAACGCCCGATCTCGTCTGATCTCGGAAGCTGAGCAGGGTTGGGCCTGGTTAGTACCTGGATGGGAGACCGCTTTGGAATACCAGGTGCTGTAAGCATCTTGTCAAAACCATTTTCGACATTTCATGGATGTTCATCTCCTTTTGACCTCCTAAATCATGAAAGACTTCCCTCCTCTGCACATCTCACAACATTTTATTGAAGCTCTCCTTCTGATAATCTTCATTCCCGTAGTTGTAGAAGTAATAAAGCAAAAGAAGAGCAAGCGGCAACAAAGTCGACTCCTTTAACGAAGGGTTCTCCAAAGAGGACCCCTCACCCTCCACACCCGATCCAAATATCCAAATACACGATCCACATGCAAGACTATGGACCGTTCGGATTTCCAAAGGGGATTTGTTCAGCGACAATGTTGCTCACGGCCATACTACCCTGAAAACGCCCGATCTCGTCTGATCTCGGAAGCTAAGCAGGGTTGGGCCTGGTTAGTACCTGGATGGGAGACCGCTTAAGAATACCAGGTGCTGTAAGCATCTTGTCAAAACCATTTTCGACATTTCATGGATGTTCATCTCCTTTTGACCTCCTAAATCATGAAAGACTTCCCTCCTCTGCACATCTCACAACATTTTATTGAAGCTCTCCTTCTGATAATCTTCATTCCCGTAGTTGTAGAAGTAATAAAGCAAAAGAAGAGCAAGCGGCAACAAAGTCGACTCCTTTAACGAAGGGTTCTCCAAAGAGGACCCCTCACCCTCCACACCGGATCCAAATATCCAAATACACGATCCACATGCAAGACTATGGACCATTCGGATTTCCGAAGGGGATTTGTTCAGCGACAATGTTGCTCACAGCCATACTACCCTGAAAACGCCCGATCTCGTCTGATCTCGGAAGCTGAGCAGGGTTGGGCCTGGTTAGTACCTGGATGGGAGACCGCTTTGGAATACCAGGTGCTGTAAGCATCTTGTCAAAACCATTTTCGACATTTCATGGATGTTCATCTCCTTTTGACCTCCTAAATCATGAAAGACTTCCCTCCTCTGCACATCTCACAACATTTTATTGAAGCTCTCCTTCTGATAATCTTCATTCCCGTAGTTGTAGAAGTAATAAAGCAAAAGAAGAGCAAGCGGCAACAAAGTCGACTCCTTTAACGAAGGGTTCTCCAAAGAGGACCCCTCACCCTCCACACCGGATCCAAATATCCAAATACACGATCCACATGCAAGACTATAAACCGTTTGGATTTCCAAAGGGGATTTGTTCAGCGACAATGTTGCTCACGGCCATACTACCCTGAAAACGCCCGATCTCGTCTGATCTCGGAAGCTAAGCAGGGTTGTGCCTGGTTAGTACCTGGCTGGGAGACCGCTTTGGAATACCAGGTGCTGTAAGCATCTTGTCAAAACCATTTTCGACATTTCATGGATGTTCATCTCCTTTTGACCTCCTAAATCATGAAAGACTTCCCTCCTCTGCACATCTCACAACATTTTATTGAAGCTCTCCTTCTGATAATCTTCATTCCCGTAGTTGTAGAAGTAATAAAGCAAAAGAAGAGCAAGCGGCAACAAAGTCGACTCCTTTAACGAAGGGTTCTCCAAAGAGGACCCCTCACCCTCCACACCCGATCCAAATATCCAAATACACGATCCACATGCAAGACTATGGACCGTTCAGATTTCCAAAGGGGATTTGTTCAGCGACAATGTTGCTCACGGCCATACTACCCTGAAAACGCCCGATCTCGTCTGATCTCGGAAGCTAAGCAGCGTTCGGCCTGGTTAGTACCCGGATGAGAGACCGCTTGGAAATACCAGGTGCTGTAAGCATCTTGTCAAAACCATTTTCGACATTTCATGGATGTTCATCTCCTTTTGACCTCCTAAATCATGAAAGACTTCCCTCCTCTGCACATCTCACAACATTTTATTGAAGCTCTCCTTCTGATAATCTTCATTCCCGTAGTTGTAGAAGTAATAAAGCAAAAGAAGAGCAAGCGGCAACAAAGTCGACTCCTTTAACGAAGGGTTCTCCAAAGAGGACCCCTCACCCTCCACACCGGATCGAAATATCCAAATACACGATCCACATGCAAGACTATGGACCGTACGGATTTCCAAAGGGGATTTGTTCAGCGACAATGTTGCTCACGGCCATACTACCCTGAAAACGCCCGATCTCGTCTGATCTCGGAAGCTAAGCAGGGTTGTGCCTGGTTAGTACCTGGATGGGAGACTGCTTGGGAATACCAGGTGCTGTAAGCATCTTGTCAAAACCATTTTCGACATTTCATGGATGTTCATCTCCTTTTGACCTCCTAAATCATGAAAGACTTCCCTCCTCTGCACATCTCACAACATTTTATTGAAGCTCTCCTTCTGATAATCTTCATTCCCGTAGTTGTAGAAGTAATAAAGCAAAAGAAGAGCAAGCGGCAACAAAGTCGACTCCTTTAACGAAGGGTTCTCCAAAGAGGACCCCTCACCCTCCACACCCGATCCAAATATCCAAATACACGATCCACATGCAAGACTATGGACCGTTCGGATTTCCAAAGGGGATTTGTTCAGCAACAATGTTGCTCACGGCCATACTACCCTGAAAACGCCCGATCTCGTCTGATCTCGGAAGCTAAGCAGGGTTCGGCCTGGTTAGTACCTGGATGGGAGACCGCTTGGGAATACCAGGTGCTGTAAGCATCTTGTCAAAACCATTTTCGACATTTCATGGATGTTCATCTCCTTTTGACCTCCTAAATCATGAAAGACTTCCCTCCTCTGCACATCTCACAACATTTTATTGAAGCTCTCCTTCTGATAATCTTCATTCCCGTAGTTGTAGAAGTAATAAAGCAAAAGAAGAGCAAGCGGCAACAAAGTCGACTCCTTTAACGAAGGGTTCTCCAAAGAGGACCCCTCACCCTCCACACCGGATCCAAATATCCAAATACACGATCCACATGCAAGACTATGGACCGTTCGGATTTCCAAAGGGGATTTGTTCAGCGACAATGTTGCTCACGGCCATACTACCCTGAAAACGCCCGATCTCGTCTGATCTTGGAAGCTAAGCAGGGTTGGGTCTGGTTAGTACCTGGATGGGAGACCCCTTGGGAATACCAGGTGCTGTAAGCATCTTGTCAAAACCATTTTCGACATTTCATGGATGTTCATCTCCTTTTGACCTCCTAAATCATGAAAGACTTCCCTCCTCTGCACATCTCACAACATTTTATTGAAGCTCTCCTTCTGATAATCTTCATTCCCGTAGTTGTAGAAGTAATAAAGCAAAAGAAGAGCAAGTGGCAACAAAGTCGACTCCTTTAACGAAGGGTTCTCCAAAGAGGACCCCTCACCCTCCACACCGGATCGAAATATCCAAATACACGATCCACATGCAAGACTATGGACCGTACGGATTTCCAAAGGGGATTTGTTCAGCGACAATGTTGCTCACGGCCATACTACCCTGAAAACGCCCAATCTCGTCTGATCTCGGAAGCTAAGCAGCGTTCGGCCTGGTTAGTACCTGGATGGGAGGCCGCTTGGAAATACCAGGTGCTGTAAGCATCTTGTCAAAACCATTTTCGACATTTCATGGATGTTCATCTCCTTTTGACCTCCTAAATCATGAAAGACTTCCCTCCTCTGCACATCTCACAACATTTTATTGAAGCTCTCCTTCTGATAATCTTCATTCCCGTAGTTGTAGAAGTAATAAAGCAAAAGAAGAGCAAGCGGCAACAAAGTCGACTCCTTTAACGAAGGGTTCTCCAAAGAGCACCACTCACCCTCCACACCGGATCCAAATATCCAAATACACGATCCACATGCAAGACTATGGACCGTTCGGATTTCCAAAGGGGATTTGTTCAGCGACAATGTTGCTCACGGCCATACTACCCTGAAAACGCCCGATCTCGTCAGATCTTGGAAGCTAAGCAGGATTGGGCCTGGTTAGTACCTGGATGGGAGACCGCTTGGGAATACCAGGTGCTGTAAGCATCATGTCAAAACCATTTTCGACATTTCATGGATGTTCATCTCCTTTTGACCTCCTAAATCATGAAAGACTTCCCTCCTCTGCACATCTCACAACATTTTATTGAAGCTCTCCTTCTGATAATCTTCATTCCCGTAGTTGTAGAAGTAATAAAGCAAAAGAAGAGCAAGCGGTAACAAAGTCGACTCCTTTAACGAAGGGTTCTCCAAAGAGGACCACTCACCCTCCACACCGGATCCAAATATCCAAATACACGATCCACATGCAAGACTATGGACCGTTCGGCTTTCCAAAGGGGATTTGTTCAGCAACAATGTTGCTCATGGCCATACTACCCTGAAAACGCCCAATCTCGTCTGATCTTGGAAGCTAAGCAGGGATGGGCCTGGTTAGTACCTGAATGGGAGACCGCTTGGGAATACCAGGTGCTGTAAGCATCTTGTCAAAACCATTTTCGACATTTCATGGATGTTCATCTCCTTTTGACCTCCTAAATCATGAAAGACTTCCCTACTCTGCACATCTCACAACATTTTATTGAAGCTCTCCTTCTGATAATCTTCATTCCCGTAGTTGTAGAAGTAATAAAGCAAAAGAAGAGCAAGCGGCAACAAAGTCGACTCCTTTAACGAAGGGTTCTCCAAAGAGGACCACTCACCCTCCACACCGGATCCAAATATCCAAATACACGATCCACATGCAAGACTACGGACCGTTCGGATTTCCAAAAGGGATTTGTTCAGCGACAATGTCGCTCACGGCCATACTACCCTGAAAACGCCCGATCTCGTCTGATCTTGGAAGCTAAGCAGGGTTGGGCCTGGTTAGTACCTGGGTGGGAGACCGCTTGGGAATACCAGGTGCTGTAAGCATCTTGTCAAAACCATTTTCGACATTTCATGGATGTTCATCTCCTTTTGACCTCCTAAATCATGAAAGACTTCCCTCCTCTGCACATCTCACAACATTTTATTGAAGCTCTCCTTCTGATAATCTTCATTCCCGTAGTTGTAGAAATAATAAAGCAAAAGAAGAGCAAGCGGCAACAAAGTCGACTCCTTTAACGAAGGGTTCTCCAAAGAGGACCCCTCACCCTCCACACCCGATCCAAATATCCAAATACACGATCCACATGCAAGACTATGGACCGTTCGGCTTTCCAAAGGGGATTTATTCAGCTACAATATTGCTCACGGCCATACTACCCTGAAAACACCGTTCTCGTCTGATCTCTGAAGCTAAGCAGGGTTGGGCCTGGTTAGTACCTGGATGGGAGACCGCTTGGGAATACCAGGTGCTGTAAGCATCTTGTCAAAACCATTTTCGACATTTCATGGATGTTCATCTCCTTTTGACATCCTCAATCATGAAAGAATTCCCTACTCTACACATCTCACATTTTATTGAAGCTCTCCTTCTGATAATCTTCATTCCCGTAGTTGTAGAAGTAATAAAGCAAAAGAAGAGCAAGCGGCAACAAAGTCGACTCCTTTAACGAAGGGTTCTCCAAAGAGGACCCCTCACCCTCCACACCGGATCCAAATATCCAAATACACGATCCACATGCAAGACTATGGACCGTTTGGATTTCCAAAGGGGATTTGTTCAGCGACAATGTTGCTCACGGCCATACTACCCTGAAAACGCCCGATCTCGTCTGATCTCGGAAGCTAAGCAGGGTTGTGCCTGGTTAGTACCTGGATGGGAGACTGCTTGGGAATACCAGGTGCTGTAAGCATCTTGTCAAAACCATTTTCGACATTTCATGGATGTTCATCTCCTTTTGACCTCCTAAATCATGAAAGACTTCCCTCCTCTGCACATCTCACAACATTTTATTGAAGCTCTCCTTCTGATAATCTTCATTCCCGTAGTTGTAGAAGTAATAAAGCAAAAGAAGAGCAAGCGGCAACAAAGTCGACTCCTTTAACGAAGGGTTCTCCAAAGAGGACCCCTCACCCTCCACACCCGATCCAAATATCCAAATACACGATCCACATGCAAGACTATGGACCGTTCGGATTTCCAAAGGGGATTTGTTCAGCAACAATGTTGCTCACGGCCATACTACCCTGAAAACGCCCGATCTCGTCTGATCTCGGAAGCTAAGCAGGGTTCGGCCTGGTTAGTACCTGGATGGGAGACCGCTTGGGAATACCAGGTGCTGTAAGCATCTTGTCAAAACCATTTTCGACATTTCATGGATGTTCATCTCCTTTTGACCTCCTAAATCATGAAAGACTTCCCTCCTCTGCACATCTCACAACATTTTATTGAAGCTCTCCTTCTGATAATCTTCATTCCCGTAGTTGTAGAAGTAATAAAGCAAAAGAAGAGCAAGCGGCAACAAAGTCGACTCCTTTAACGAAGGGTTCTCCAAAGAGGACCCCTCACCCTCCACACCGGATCCAAATATCCAAATACACGATCCACATGCAAGACTATGGACCGTTCGGATTTCCAAAGGGGATTTGTTCAGCGACAATGTTGCTCACGGCCATACTACCCTGAAAACGCCCGATCTCGTCTGATCTTGGAAGCTAAGCAGGGTTGGGTCTGGTTAGTACCTGGATGGGAGACCCCTTGGGAATACCAGGTGCTGTAAGCATCTTGTCAAAACCATTTTCGACATTTCATGGATGTTCATCTCCTTTTGACCTCCTAAATCATGAAAGACTTCCCTCCTCTGCACATCTCACAACATTTTATTGAAGCTCTCCTTCTGATAATCTTCATTCCCGTAGTTGTAGAAGTAATAAAGCAAAAGAAGAGCAAGTGGCAACAAAGTCGACTCCTTTAACGAAGGGTTCTCCAAAGAGGACCCCTCACCCTCCACACCGGATCGAAATATCCAAATACACGATCCACATGCAAGACTATGGACCGTACGGATTTCCAAAGGGGATTTGTTCAGCGACAATGTTGCTCACGGCCATACTACCCTGAAAACGCCCAATCTCGTCTGATCTCGGAAGCTAAGCAGCGTTCGGCCTGGTTAGTACCTGGATGGGAGGCCGCTTGGAAATACCAGGTGCTGTAAGCATCTTGTCAAAACCATTTTCGACATTTCATGGATGTTCATCTCCTTTTGACCTCCTAAATCATGAAAGACTTCCCTCCTCTGCACATCTCACAACATTTTATTGAAGCTCTCCTTCTGATAATCTTCATTCCCGTAGTTGTAGAAGTAATAAAGCAAAAGAAGAGCAAGCGGCAACAAAGTCGACTCCTTTAACGAAGGGTTCTCCAAAGAGCACCACTCACCCTCCACACCGGATCCAAATATCCAAATACACGATCCACATGCAAGACTATGGACCGTTCGGATTTCCAAAGGGGATTTGTTCAGCGACAATGTTGCTCACGGCCATACTACCCTGAAAACGCCCGATCTCGTCAGATCTTGGAAGCTAAGCAGGATTGGGCCTGGTTAGTACCTGGATGGGAGACCGCTTGGGAATACCAGGTGCTGTAAGCATCATGTCAAAACCATTTTCGACATTTCATGGATGTTCATCTCCTTTTGACCTCCTAAATCATGAAAGACTTCCCTCCTCTGCACATCTCACAACATTTTATTGAAGCTCTCCTTCTGATAATCTTCATTCCCGTAGTTGTAGAAGTAATAAAGCAAAAGAAGAGCAAGCGGTAACAAAGTCGACTCCTTTAACGAAGGGTTCTCCAAAGAGGACCACTCACCCTCCACACCGGATCCAAATATCCAAATACACGATCCACATGCAAGACTATGGACCGTTCGGCTTTCCAAAGGGGATTTGTTCAGCGACAATGTTGCTCATGGCCATACTACCCTGAAAACGCCCAATCTCGTCTGATCTTGGAAGCTAAGCAGGGATGGGCCTGGTTAGTACCTGAATGGGAGACCGCTTGGGAATACCAGGTGCTGTAAGCATCTTGTCAAAACCATTTTCGACATTTCATGGATGTTCATCTCCTTTTGACCTCCTAAATCATGAAAGACTTCCCTACTCTGCACATCTCACAACATTTTATTGAAGCTCTCCTTCTGATAATCTTCATTCCCGTAGTTGTAGAAGTAATAAAGCAAAAGAAGAGCAAGCGGCAACAAAGTCGACTCCTTTAACGAAGGGTTCTCCAAAGAGGACCACTCACCCTCCACACCGGATCCAAATATCCAAATACACGATCCACATGCAAGACTACGGACCGTTCGGATTTCCAAAAGGGATTTGTTCAGCGACAATGTCGCTCACGGCCATACTACCCTGAAAACGCCCGATCTCGTCTGATCTTGGAAGCTAAGCAGGGTTGGGCCTGGTTAGTACCTGGGTGGGAGACCGCTTGGGAATACCAGGTGCTGTAAGCATCTTGTCAAAACCATTTTCGACATTTCATGGATGTTCATCTCCTTTTGACCTCCTAAATCATGAAAGACTTCCCTCCTCTGCACATCTCACAACATTTTATTGAAGCTCTCCTTCTGATAATCTTCATTCCCGTAGTTGTAGAAATAATAAAGCAAAAGAAGAGCAAGCGGCAACAAAGTCGACTCCTTTAACGAAGGGTTCTCCAAAGAGGACCCCTCACCCTCCACACCCGATCCAAATATCCAAATACACGATCCACATGCAAGACTATGGACCGTTCGGCTTTCCAAAGGGGATTTATTCAGCTACAATATTGCTCACGGCCATACTACCCTGAAAACACCGTTCTCGTCTGATCTCTGAAGCTAAGCAGGGTTGGGCCTGGTTAGTACCTGGATGGGAGACTGCTTGGGAATACCAGGTGCTGTAAGCATCTTGTCAAAACCATTTTCGACATTTCATGGATGTTCATCTCCTTTTGACATCCTCAATCATGAAAGAATTCCCTACTCTACACATCTCACATTTTATTGAAGCTCTCCTTCTGATAATCTTCATTCCCGTAGTTGTAGAAGTAATAAAGCAAAAGAAGAGCAAGCGGCAACAAAGTCGACTCCTTTAACGAAGGGTTCTCCAAAGAGGACCCCTCACCCTCCACACCGGATCCAAATATCCAAATACACGATCCACATGCAAGACTATGGACCGTTTGGATTTCCAAAGGGGATTTGTTCAGCGACAATGTTGCTCACGGCCATACTTCCCTGAAAACGCCCAATCTCGTCTGATCTTGGAAGCTAAGCAGGTTTGGGCCTGGTTAGTACCTGGTTGGGAGACCGCTTGGGAATACCAGGTGCTGTAAGCATCTTGTCAAAACCTTTTTCGACATTTCATGGATGTTCATCTCCTTTTGACCTCCTAAATCATGAAAGACTTCCCTCCTCTGCACATCTCACAACATTTTATTGAAGCTCTCCTTCTGATAATCTTCATTCCCGTAGTTGTAGAAATAATAAAGCAAAAGAAGAGCAAGCGGCAACAAAGTGGACTCCTTTAACGAAGGGTTCTCCAAAGAGGACCCCTCACCCTCCACACCCGATCCAAATATCCAAATACACGATCCACATGCAAGACTATGGACCGTTCGGATTTCCAAAGGGGATTTATTCAGCTACAATGTTGCTCACGGCCATACTACCCTGAAAACACCCGTTCTCGTCTGATCTCGGAAGCTTATTAGGGTCGGGCCTGGTTAGTACCTGCATGGGAGACTGCTTGGGAATACCAGGTGCTGTAAGCATCTTGTCAAAACCATTTTCGACATTTCATGGATGTTCATCTCCTTTTGACCTCCTAAATCATGAAAGACTTCCCTCCTCTGCACATCTCACAACATTTTATTGAAGCTCTCCTTCTGATAATCTTCATTCCCGTAGTTGTAGAAGTAATAAAGCAAAAGAAGAGCAAGCGGCAACAAAGTCGACTCCTTTAACGAAGGGTTCTCCAAAGAGCACCACTCACCCTCCACACCGGATCCAAATATCCAAATACACGATCCACATGCAAGACTATGGACCGTTCGGATTTCCAAAGGGGATTTGTTCAGCGACAATGTTGCTCACGGCCATACTACCCTGAAAACGCCCGATCTCGTCTGATCTTGGAAGCTAAGCAGGGTTGGGCCTGGTTAGTACATGGGCGGGAGACTGCTTGTCATAAAAGTGCCCATATTAGGCACACAGATTGTGGCATAACTTTACTTCACAACCACCCTGGAAGATTATTTTATACAAAATGGTCAAAATACATCTACCCACATATGAGACAAAATTTCAGGGTAAATGGACCAACCAGAACCACCCAGGACCAGTTCCAAGGCAAGCACTATTTTTAACGAAATTTACCCCATTTTGGGCACTTATTCTGGCCTAACATCCCTCCAGAACCTCCCTGGAAGACTAATTTTATACAAAATTGTGAATTATACATCTACCCACAAATGAGACACAATTCCTGGGTAAATGGACCAACCAGAACCACCCAGGACCAGTTCAAACACAAGCACTCGTTGTCATAAAAGTGCCCATATTAGGCACACAGATTGTGGCATAACTTTACTTCACAACCACCCTGGAAGATTATTTTATACAAAATGGTCAATAAACATCTACCCACATATGAGACACAATTTCAGGGTAAATGGACCAACCAGAACCACCCAGGACCAGTTCCAATGCAACCACTATTTTTAACGAAATTTACCCCATTTTGGGCACTATTTCTGGCTTAACATCCCCCCAGAACCTCCCTGGAAGACTAATTTTACACAAAATGATGAATTATACATCTACCCACAAATGAGACACAATTCCTGGGTAAATGGACCAACCAGAACCGCTCAGGACCAGTTCCAATACAAGCACTCGTTGTCATAAAAGTGCCCATATTAGGCACACTGATTGTGGCATAACTTTACTTCACAACCACCCTGGAAGATTATTTTACACAAAATGGTCAATATACATCTACCCACATATGAGACAAAATTTCTGGGTAAATGGACCAACCAGAACCACCCAAGACCAGTTCCAATGCAACCACTATTTTTAACGAAAATTACCCCATTTTGGGCACTTATTCTGGCTTAACATCCCCCCAGAACCTCCCTGGAAGACTAATTTTATACAAAATGATGAATTATACATCTACCCACAAAAGAGACACAATTTCTGGGTAAATACACCAACCAGAACCACCCAGGACCAGTTCCAATACAAGCACTCGTTGTCATAAAAGTGCCCATATTAGGTACACAGATTGTGGCATAACTTTACTTCACAACCACCCTGGAAGATTATTTTATACAAAATGGTCAATAAACATCTACCCACATATGAGACAAAATTTCTGGGTAAATGGACCAACCAGAACCACCCAGGACCAGTTCCAACACAACCACTCTTTTTAACGAATTTTCCCTCATTTTGGGCACTATTTCTTGCCTAACATCCCCCCAGAACCTCCCTGGAAGACTAATTTTATACAAAATTGTGAATTATACATCTACCCACAAATGAGACACAATTCCTGGGTAAATGGACCAACCAGAACCGCTCAGGACCAGTTCCGATACAAGCACTCGTTGTCATAAAAGTGCCCAAGTATGACACACAGATTGTGGCATAACTTTACTTCACAACCTCCCTGGAAGATTATTTTATAGAAAATGGTCAATATACATCTACCCACATATGAGACACAATTTCTGGGTTAAGATACAGACCAGAACCACCCAAGACCAGTTCCAACACAACCACTCTTTTTAACGAAATTTACCACAATTTGGGCTCTATTTCTGGCCTAACATCCCCCCAGAACCTCCCTGGAAGACTAATTTTACACAAAATGGTCAAATATAAATCTACCCACAAATGAGACACCATTCCTGGGTAAATGGACACACCAGAACCACCCAGGACCAGTTCTAATACAAGCACTCTTTGTCATAAAAGTGCCCATATTATGCACACAGATTGTGGCTAAACTTTACTTCACAACCTCACTGGAAGACTAATTTTATACAAATCAGTCAATAATACATCTACCCGCATATCAGACACCATTCCCAGTTTGAAATACCAACCATAACTGAACAATCCCAGTTCCAATGCAACCACTCTTTGAAACGAAATTTACCCCTGTTTTGGGCACTATTTCTGTCTAAACATCCCCCCAGAACCTCCCTGGAAGAATAATTTTACACAAAATCATCAATAATACATGCACCCACATTTTAGGCACTTTTTCCGGGGAAAATAACCCCCCAGAACCGAACTGGGATACTTTTTTATACAAACCAGTACGCACTGGGACGCTATGGAATCCGCAGAACTCTGCCACACTGTGGACAAACTCTGGTACTGCGACCATTCAAGCTCCCGTAAGCCTATGCACTTTTAGCGTTTAAAAACACCTTTTGGGCTGAAAAGAAACGCTTTTTACACACCTACTCTACTCTATTAAAGGTCCCCTTATTTTAGAAACTATTCCCGAGTGAAAATAAGCCCCCAGAACGAAGTCGACATGCTTTTTATACATGCACGTTGGTCTATTACAGTCAACCCGCATTTGGGACACTCTTCCTGGGTAAACTTGGCACCAGAACCTCCCTGGAGCATTTATTTTGATACCAAATCGTCAATAATACATGCACCCAGAATTTATGCACTTTTTCCGGGGAAAATAACCCCCCAGAACCGAAATATCCTGCTTTTTATACAAACTTTGACGCACTGGGCCTCTATGGAACCCGAAAAACTCTGCCACACTGTGGACAAACTTTAGTACTGCGACCGTTCAAGCTCCCGTAAGCCTATGCACTTTTAGCGTTTAAAAACACCTTTTGGGCTGAAAAGAAACGCTTTTTACACACCCACTCTACTCTAATAAAGGTCCCCTTATTTTAGAAACTATTCCTGAGTGAAAATAAGCCCCCAGAACGAAGTCGACATGCTTTTTATACATGCACGTTGGTCTATTACAGTCAACCCGCATTTGGGACACTCTTCCTGGGTAAACTGGAGCGTTTATTTTGACACCAAATCGTGTATAATACATGCACCCACATTTTAGGCACTTTTTCCGTGGAAAATAACCCCCCAGAACCGAACTATCCTGCTTTTTATACAGAATTTGACGCACTGGGCCGCTATGGAACCCGCAGAACTCTGCTACACTGTGGACAAACTTTGGTACTGCAATTGGGGTCAAATTGCCGGGTCAAAAGTGTCATTTCTTCGGGGAAATCACCCTCCTGGGCCGGGTTTTAATGTTTAAAAAGGTGTAGTATTTGTATTAAAGATATAATATTTGTATTTCATCGATGAGTGCTGATTTAAAACCCATTTTAGTTCAGTTTTGTCACTTTTGAGAATGGTCGTATGTCGTCGTATTTGGTCGCGCCGACGTTTATGGCTGTCTTTTCCCCAGGAAAATCACCCCCAGAGCCTGGTAGTCATGTCTGATAAGCTCCAGTAACTCTATTTCATCCATAAGTGCTGATTTTAGTTCATTTTTGGCACTTTTGAGAATGGTCGCACGTCGTCGTATTTGGTCGCGCCGACGTTTATGGCTGTCTTTCCCCCTGGAAAATCACCCCCAGAGCCCGGTAGTCATGTCTGATAAGCTCCAGTATTTGTATTTCATGAACAAGTGCTGATTTTAGTTAATTTGGGCACTTTTGAGAATGGTCGCACGTCGTCATATTTGGTCGCGCCCACGTTTATGGCTGTCTTCCCCCCGGGAAAATCACCCCCAGAGCCCGGTAGTCATGTCTGATAAGCTCCAGGATTTGTATTTCATCAACTAGTGCTGATTTTAGTTCATTTTAGGCACTTTTGAGAATGGTCGTATGTCGTCGTATTTCGTCGCGCCGACCTTTATCGCTGTCTTTTCCCCGGGAAAATCACCCCCAGAGCCCGGTAGTCATGTCTGATAAGCTCCAGTAATTCTATTTCATCCATAAGTGCTGATTTTAACCCATTTTAGTGATTTTTTGGCCCTTTGGCGAATGGTCGTCGTCGCGCCGACGTTAATGGTTGTCTTCCTCCCGGGAAAATCACACCCAGTGCCCGATATTAATGTCTGAAAAGCTCCAGTATTTGTATTTCATGGTTTAAAAACGATCACTACGCTTTTGGAAACACTTTTCTGCACATTTTAACCATTTAAAGCAGGGGTCACCAAACTACGGCCCGCGGGCCGGATACGGCCCGCCGGCACATTTGGACCGGCCCTCTGAACAATACCAGAGACGCTATCGTTTTATTTTATTTTATTTTTTTTTTATTTTTTTATTTTTTTATTTTTTTTTTGGGATGCGGCCCGCCGGCACATTTGGACCGGCCCTCTGAACAATACCAGAGACGCTATCGGATTTATTTTCCTATTTGGCCTTGAAGACTGGGACGTTTTAATCTTGTGTTTGGTTCATTGCACCCCTGCTGAGCCCACAAATCATCCCAGTGAAGCGGGGCTCCTGACTCCAATTTATGACCTTACCCGACTTTCACTCATCCAACAATTTGCGCGCTCGTTCTGCAATATAGAGATATTAGGAAGCCGACATTTTCACACACGGGTGGATTTATTTCTAACACACAAATCTAAGACATAAGTCTGTGGTTCAGGCCCCTCTCAGTCCGTCCAAGCAGACGAATGTTGCCCCCAGTCGTCGTAGTTCTTCTTCCTCCGAGTCGCCCAGGAACTTAGTTTATAGTCCACAATATGCAAATGACACAACACAAAGGCCTCCTGGCCATTGGTCTTTCTTTCTTGAAGAATCTCCTCGCGGTTCCACCCAGTTGTATTTTTCCATTCCAGCAACTGCCTTCGTCTTATTGGTACCTGCACACAGTGAAATCTTGCAACCCCCCACACATCAACCCCCACATCCTGTCTCGTGACCTTGCATTCCACAGGCAATGTAGGGAGATCTAATGAACTCCCCCGCTGAGATTGCCCACTCGAGAAGTAGGGTTTTTCACACCTACCCTCCCCCTTATGTTGCGCCACTTTGTCCTAACTTGCTCAGTAGTTTTCACACTCCCTAGTTCAACAGCAACTTTCCTGTAAGTCCCACGGCATTCAACTTTCCCTACCATTAGGTTAGCAAGTTTTTCACATTCACCTACACTCCACAACTTCGAATTGCGCCCACCAACGTCGGGCGACCCTTACCTGCCTATCTTCTCCTTATTCCACTCAGCAGCATGCGCATGCCTCATGTGCTGCGATACCCCCACCTTAGTTCCAAACCTTACATTACAAACCTCACAACTAAACGCCCCTTGAACAGCTTGGATAGCTGTTTTCCCCTTACATTTAGGTACGTGACACGCAATGGCATGGCAGTTAGTATCACTTTTACCGCATTCCTTACACAAGTACAACACTACACTACCACCATGATACCCCTCCACGTGCTTACTCAAGGCAACAACCCCTCTTGCTTTCTTGCTACACACCGGACAACGGGGGTATTGTATCGGAAGTCTTACCTCGTAACTCTGCCTTACTTGGCCAACATTGGTGCTTGTTAGTGGAGTGGTTGGTTGTTCACTCACCCCTCCTTCAACGCTTCCCTCTTGGCTCATACTCACACTAGTCCCTTGTAAGCTTGGCGAGTCCAAAACTAGACTATTCCCCTCACTATCCATGTGTGCTACTTGCATAGTGTGACATACTAGAGTGTTTGATCTATTAGTGTGACATACTAGAGTGTTTGATTTATTAATGATTGAATGTTGAGAATGCACAACGGGTTTGGATTGAATGTGTGTATCGGTGTTCGATTGTTGATCCTTTGATCCACATGGCAAGTGTGGGGCATGTTAAAGAAGATCGGTATTCGATTATTGATGTCTTAGCAAATAGCTTGAGGCACGGGAGGTGTGCTGAATCATTACAGTAAAAGTTGGATTGAACTAACAACAACATCTCACTGTTCTGATTATTTCCCCCTGTGTGTCAAGATCGAATGCAGGGTGTAACATTTTGGAGGCACCGCTGGGATTGCTGTTCAGATGTCCAGTGTCCAAGACCTGCTCACTGAATTCTGAGCCAGCTAAATCCCCCCACAAACCAGGCCGATGGCAGTGAGAGGAGGTGTTGCTGTTTAAGAAGAACTGGAAGTTGGCGGTTGAGTACTTGTCATCTGAGGCCTACGAGATCATCAGATGGACAGTAAAGACGTGCCAGTTCAGAGTTCACTCCTGTACAGTCAACAGAGCTCCTAGATCGTCAACAAAATGGAACAGTTACTCGAAGAGGTGGTAGGAACATTGAACAACCTGACGGAAAATAACCTACTGGAAATATGTGATTTTCTTAACATATTAAGAAGTGTTAAACGGAAATCGCGTCTATCATTAGTGGCTCACATTGTGAAGTACCTAGAAAGAGAAGAACTAGGGGAACTGCAGGATGAAGGCATGTCCGAATTGTTGAAACTGAAAGATAAAATATCAGATATGAAGCATGAAGTCAAAATAGATGAAAACGAAAAGCAAGGATCAAGATTGGAAGAGACTCCAATAACTTTGCCCCAGCTACCAGATGCTGCGGACCCTCAAGGGGGTGTGTCTCCCCAGCCCCAGCCAAGCTCATACTGGCGCAAGGACTTCAAAATTGCTGGCCAGACAGGTGAACCAGGCCAAAGGGACAAGCTGACATTCTCCAGCCTTGTTCATCAAATTGAAAATGGACTGAATAGGGGTTACCTAGATGTGGAAATTATTGATGCAGTTATCAGAGCTATCTCCCCCAGTTTGCAGCTACGTAATTATTTGGAAGAGAAACCTAACCTCACTCTTCCCACACTCAAACGCATCCTACGCGCTCATTTTCAGGAAAGGAGTGCTACCGACCTCTATGTGCAGTTAGCTTCAGAAGTGCAGCATATCAAAGAGACTCCTCAAAGTTTCTTAATGCGAGTCTTAGTTCTTAAACAGAAGGTACTGTTTGCATCTCGAGAATCAGAATCAGGACTCCAGTATGACCCAAGTTTAGTCCAGCGTATGTGCTTGCACACGATACTCACTGGTCTCCAGAGTGACAGTGTTAGAGTAGATATGCAGCCTCTCTTGCTGAACTGTAAGACTTCAGATGAGCTTTTGCTAGAGCGGTTAAATGTAGCCTGTGCTAATGAAACAGAAAGGAGAAATAAAAAGAAGTTTAGTACCCCACAGGCAGCGACACATATTAGCAAGGTGCACTCAGAAGAACTACGACCTACCAATTGCCCTGGAGAAGAAAAACCAAAAGTGTCCCGTGAGGTACGAGCGGAGTTGACTGAACTTAAGGCAAGTGTTGCTTCTCTTAAAGATCTCAGTGCAGAGATAGCTCAGATCAGAGAGACACTACAGCAGGCTATGTTTCAGCCTCAGTCCTACCTCCCACCTTCAGTTAGAAGACCAGTTAGGGAGCCCCAGCCACCTTTTGCAAAACAAAATTACTACAGCAAGCCCCCAGCACCCCCCTGGAACACTAGCCGCCCTGCTTATGTCCCAAGAAGGTGTTTTGCTTGTCAGCAGGGAGGGCGAGATGTGAAGTGCACACATTGTTATCGGTGTGGGAGTGGAGAACATTTCCAAGCTGGATGTAAAATCCGAGGAGGCAGACCATTAAAAGAAGAGACAATAGCAGAGCTAACTCAGGAAAGGGAAGGTGTGGTTCGTGTGCTTTGTGGCACACCCAGTCCACTGGCCATCGTCAATCCTCCCAGCATGCAACAGCAGCAGGTGGGAACTCAGCAACACCTGATGGTGGAACCTACCGATTCAAAGGCAAAGATCAGACGACTTAGACAAGAGCTAGAAGAGAGGAATAGATAACTGCTAGACAACAGACACCAGCAGGAAAACATGGAGGAAGAAATAAAGAGGCTCCAGCAGGAGAATTTGAAGCTGCTCGTAGACGCCCGTGCAGCCCGCGCCTATCGTGATGAACTGGATGCGCTGAGAGAACGCGCAATCAAAGCTGACAAGCTGGAGTTATACAAGGCCAAAGTGGAGAAAGGGAGACAAGGGATGGAGGAGGCGTACACCATTGCCACCGTGAGTGTACGAAAAGCTGCAGAACGAGGTAAAAAGCACTATGACACCAAAGTGAGGAGCTCCGTGCTACAACCAGGAGAGCGCATCCTGATAAAAAACCTGACACCAGAAGGAGGAAAAATTGACAAGAGTATGGAGAGAAATAAACAGCAGCCGGTATCTCATCTTCAAGAGACAGACCAAGACAGTGGTTACGAAGATGACTTTCACTACGAGCCCCTCCAGGTGCTAAATGAGAGAGATGCCCAAGGGATGGAGTCTGAGCACAGGCCACTGCCAGCGAATCAGAGACTCGGAGTGAAGGGCCCTGCTTCCGGACCAGTACAACGAGAAGATGACTATCAGCGGGAGGACCTGCCTGGTGAGGGAACAAATCTGGCTGTTGAAGATCCTCGTGATGATCATTTATCAGAGACCTCTCCGCCAACCACTGTGAATGAGCTTGAGGCGATGACTTATGAACGGCCAAGAAGGGAGAGACATCCACCACGACGAATGACCTATGATCAGCTTGGTGTCCCCTCCTGTTATAGTACCCAGTCACCACATCAGCTGCTACCTGCTTACCCTGCACCAGGAGTGGTTCCTTGGTTAGTACACCTGCAGCCATATTACATTCAACCACCCTTTATGTATGGACTCCAACAGGCTTGAGCCTACAAGGGTGGCATGTATTATGCGAACATGGACTGTTACGACTGTGATTACAGTTTCCATCCAGTGAACGTGGACCGTACGAGTTGTGGATTATATTTGAACTGTGGCCCTTGCCGCCTGGAGTTTTCATGAGTATCAGCTTACAGAAGAGGATGTGAAATGACAAGTTCGCTAGACTGTTCAGCATTACAACCAACAAGGGGAAGATATTTGGAATATACTGATGTCGGGACGACATTTGTTTTTGTGGGGGAGAGTGTGACATACTAGAGTGTTTGATCTATTAGTGTGACATACTAGAGTGTTTGATTTATTAATGATTGAATGTTGAGAATGCACAATGGGTTTGGATTGAATGTGTGTATCGGTGTTCGATTGTTGATCCTTTGATCCACATGGCAAGTGTGGGGCATGTTAAAGAAGATCGGTATTCGATTATTGATGTCTTAGCAAATAGCTTGAGGCACGGGAGGTGTGCTGAATCATTACAGTAAAAGTTGGATTGAACTAACAACAACATCTCACTGTTCTGATTATTTCCCCCTGTGTGTCAAGGTATGCTGTTTGTTGTAAAGGCTGTTTGAGTTTGGGGTTTGTAATATACACTGTTTAGCGTGTGAGAAAAGAGATAATGGTTATTAATGTTTATTTACTTTTGAATTACGGGCGTGAATGTGAGAGTCTCGGGTCACGCACATGGAATAGCATTTAGCACGCTACCTTCGGCCACCATTATCGTTGACAGTGTCTATAACGGTCATAGAAAGGATTTTATATTATTGATATTGCATTGTTTACCCTGTTGAATAATAGTAGGACTACTAGAAGTTGTAAAAGGAAAAGATATAACAAGTTATGACCGTGTGTTGAACGAGTGTGTGTGTGCATTGTGTTTTGGTTTCTAAAGTGTTGATAATATATATTTATATATATATAGGTGTAATTGTACATTATGTTTTGGGTTCTAACGTGTTGATAATGTATATATATGGGTTTAATTGTATGTTATGGGTTTTTGTGTTAATTCATTACAGTAAAAGTTGGATTGAACTAACAACAACATCTCACTGTTCTGATTATTTCCCCCTGTGTGTCAAGATCGAATGCAGGGTGTAACAATAGCATCCCCTCTATCTACACTAGTGCTGGGCCCTTCTCCTGGTGTTTCTCCCTCACCACTCGAAGCCTCATGTGGCAGGAGCACCGGGGTCCGCTCCTTCCTTCTTCGTCTTTTCCGTAATCTTCCCCTTCGCGTTTCCTCTTGTCTCTTGCTGGTTCTTCCTCTCGTCTCTCCTTGCCCCGCGCCGCCATTGTTGTCCTCCGCCACGTGGTCCCTATCCATTCTAGTTCCCGTCCATCTTGGGGCTGAATAACTCGATCAAGTTACCACCTTTTATTGGCGTCAGCCGCCCCGCCACCTCTTACCTTACCTGCTTGCGATACCTTCCTAACTAATGGTACTTTCAACTTTTGCTATTATTCAACTCCTATCACAGCCAGTCAAGACAACACTATTATATTACACTGTTTCAGTTATTTTACACATCAAATATGCTGCCTTAATTCTTATTATTTGCTATAAAACTCTTAACCAAGTCTGCCTCATTATCTATTCACAATACCCCTAATCCTCTCCTCCCCTGCATACCCCCTTCAGTATCGGTACAATTCGCTCCTTAATGAAACATTATGCTGCTGTTGCTCTCATTAATACATGTTTTACTCGTCCGCTTCAATTATTCAGCCCTATCTAATTGTAACTTCACCATATACTAATTATACACTTTTCACCCCAACCTTATCTTTATTGTTATACCTCAGCCCTTGTATCTAGCCGCCCATCGCAATCACATGGCCCTCATAACTTCCATTATACCGTCAGGATCACCTACTCCCATATAGCAATGCTGTCCTAGGTAATGACTATACCAGGTTGACAATAGCATTGTCCCCTGATGCCCCCCGCTCCTGCATACTGTTATTAGTACCAATACGTGTTGCCGCCTCACCAAATTTCCACTCACCATTATCAATGCTACGTACATATTCCGCACATGTTACACTTGACATCCGAACCGCTGCATCATTACGGCCCTAACAGGATCGAACCTCCCTGCATGTTGTTCATTTTTATTCTTATTATTGGGCACGGACCGCACCCCTATCGTTTTCTCGTGCCCACAGGTCGAAGGAGCCGTCCACCCAAACGCTAGTACAATACCAGGCTGGCTGGGGCCCTCCTAAGGTGGGTCACGAAGTCAGATTTCCATTTTATGTGGTCACCTATATTATCCCGCGTGTTCCGTTTAGTAGGTGCGTGCTGCACCTCTAATGTTTTTCTTGGACCCACAGGCCGAAGGAACCTTCTGCCCAAACACAGGTGCAATACCAGGCTGGCAGGGCCCTCCGATGGTGGGTCACAATCTCCAATTGTTTGTTTTTAAACATAACTACCATGCCCCCTTTTATTCATTCCCGGGCCTTCCGGCCACATTGTGTGCTTATGGCGCACATGCCATCAGAATGTTCCATTCTATTTTGTTGGCAATGGCTCGACGGAAAGGCAGGCAGGGGGGACGTAACCCATGATTCATCTGCACGGACTTCAGATTCCTCCAGACCGTGGTCTGATGCTTCTTCCCATAAGCCTGAATCACCCTCCATACCGAATTCGACCGAGACCACACCCTCACAGTCCCCTGACAACCATGAGTCCACTTCATTCTATTGTTCTTCATTCTCCCTTAGGAGAGTCATAGTTACTCCCGCCGTTTACCCGGCCTGGTTGATGACCTTGCTCCTTTTCGCGGTCTGGCGGACAAACTTCGGTACTGCACTCGGGTCAGGTGCGGTCCTGAAAAGGGCACCTTTTTCCTGGGTACAATTTAAACTTTTTCATCGGTCTTTTTCGACATTTCTTGCCGGCTTTTCAAGCACTTTCACTGGGTTGATTTTTAACATTTTGGCCTGTTTATTTAAAACAACTTTACCGATCTTTTTCAAAACTTTAAGGGGGCTTTTCAAACACTTTCACTGGGTTCATTTTTAACATTTTGGCCCGTTTATTTTTAACAACTTTACCCATGTTTCACAAAACTTTAAGGGGGCTTTTCAAACACTTTCCCTGGGTTGATTTTTAACATTTTGGCCTGTTTATTTTTAATAACTTTACCCATGTTTCACAAAACTTTCTGCGGGCTTTTCAAACACTTTCCCTGGGTTGATTTTAAACATTTTGGCCTGTTTATTTTAACAACTTTACCCATGTTTTACAAAACTTTAAGGGGGCTTTAAGAACGCTATTCCTGGGTACAAATAAAACATTTTCATCAGTATTTTGCAAAACTTTTACCCTGCTTTTCAAACACTTTCCCTGGGTTGATTTTAAACATTTTGGCCTGTTTATTTTTAACAAGAGTCATAGTTACTCCCGCCGTTTACCCGGCCTGGTTGATGACCTTGCTCCTTTTCGCCGTCTGGCGGACAAACTTCGGTACTGCACTCGGGTCAGGTGCGGTCCTGAAAAGGGCACCTTTTTCCTGGGTACAATTTAAACTTTTTCATCGGTCTTTTTCGACATTTCTTGCCGGCTTTTCAAGCACTTTCACTGGGTTGATTTTTAACATTTTGGCCTGTTTATTTAAAACAACTTTACCGATCTTTTTCAAAACTTTAAGGGGGCTTTTCAAACACTTTCACTGGGTTGATTTTTAACATTTTGGCCTGTTTATTTAAAACAACTTTACCGATCTTTTTCAAAACTTTAAGGGGGCTTTTCAAACACTTTCACTGGGTTCATTTTTAACATTTTGGCCCGTTTATTTTTAACAACTTTACCCATGTTTCACAAAACTTTAAGGGGGCTTTTCAAACACTTTCACTGGGTTGATTTTTAACATTTTGGCCTGTTTATTTTTAATAACTTTACCCATGTTTCACAAAACTTTCTGCGGGCTTTTCAAACACTTTCCCTGGGTTGATTTTAAACATTTTGGCCTGTTTATTTTAACAACTTTACCCATGTTTTACAAAACTTTAAGGGGGCTTTACGAACGCTATTCCTGGGTACAATTAAAACATTTTCATCAGTATTTTGCAAAACTTTTACCCTGCTTTTCAAACACTTTCCCTGGGTTGATTTTAAACATTTTGGCCTGTTTATTTTTAACAAGAGTCATAGTTACTCCCGCCGTTTACCCGGCCTGGTTGATGACCTTGCTCCTTTTCGCCGTCTGGCGGACAAACTTCGGTACTGCACTCGGGTCAGGTGCGGTCCTGAAAAGGGCACCTTTTTCCTGGGTACAATTTAAACTTTTTCATCGGTCTTTTTCGACATTTCTTGCCGGCTTTTCAAGCACTTTCACTGGGTTGATTTTTAACATTTTGGCCTGTTTATTTAAAACAACTTTACCGATCTTTTTCAAAACTTTAAGGGGGCTTTTCAAACACTTTCACTGGGTTGATTTTTAACATTTTGGCCTGTTTATTTAAAACAACTTTACCGATCTTTTTCAAAACTTTAAGGGGGCTTTAAGAACGCTATTCCTGGGTACAATTAAAACATTTTCATCAGTATTTTGCAAAACTTTTACCCTGCTTTTCAAACACTTTCACTGGGTTGATTTTTAACATTTTGGCCTGTTTATTTTTAACAACTTCAAAAATAATAATAATAGATATAAAACAACCCCCCCCCCAAAAATTGAAAAAAAAAATTCAGCGTTTTTTGCCCAAGTGTGCAGCTCATCCTCCGGACAGCGGCAGCCTTAAACCCATCCTCCTTCAATCGGGCAGGAGGATGAGGTTAAGGCGACAACTGCTCGGAGGATGAGCTGCACACTCAAAAAACGCTGAGATGAGACACTATTGCTGGGTAAACATAACACCCAACACCCAAACGGATCAGTTCTAACACACTTACCCGAATTTGAGACACTTTCCCGGGGGGAGAAAGCTCATACTACACTCCTGACATAAAAAAATAAAATAGATATATAAAATAGCACAATTTTTTTTTTAAAAAAAATTCAGCGTTTTTTGCCCAAGTGTTTAGCTCATCCTCCGGGCAGGGGCCGCCTTAACTTCATCCTCCTGCCCGATTGCAGGATGAGCGGGTTGCGTGCCCCGGCCCGTACGCCCGGGCTCCCACCAACGCCGCCCAGAACCTCCCTAGCCGCCGGAGCGACGTCGGTCGGAAGCTGGAGACGCGGTAAGGATTGACGCCCGGGGAAAACGTTCGGGACGCGGGGGTATTCACGCTTGGCACCAGAACCGAGAGCCAACTTTCGATGGGCTCGCCTCCCGCTCCACCGAGTAAGTGGAAAAACGATAAGGGTAGTGGTATTTCACAGGCGGAGGTCCCACCGTAAGGCCTTCGACGGTCCCCCGGAGGGTGACGCCTCCGGACCAAACCGGTGTAGGGAACCCCTTCCACTTATTCTACACCCCTCATGTCTCTTCACAGTGCCAGACTAGAGTCAAGCTCAACAGGGTCTTCTTTCCCCGCTGATTCCGCCAAGCCCGTTCCCTTGGCTGTGGTTTCGCTAGAGGGCGGGTAGGGACAGTGGGAATCTCGTTCATCCATTCATGCGCGTCACTAATTAGATGACGAGGCATTTGGCTACTTTAGAGAGTCGCGACTCACCGCCAGTCGCTATCCTGTACGAGTTGACGAGGTCCCCGTGCCCGAAGTGCCAGGCAACTGGCGTCTATCCAAGTGAACTTGATGAACGGATGCAGACCCCACTAGTCGTGCTCCTCGAGTTTCTTGGGCGGTTAGAGGAGAGTCACCGTACCCGCCAGGTTAGGCACCTGAGCCGCCATATAGCAGGAGCCTGTCCCCGCTCAAGGCTACCACATTGTCTGAAACAGCGACATGGCCACATGAACCAGTACCAACAGATCGCGAGCCCTAAGCTCAATTTTATCTCCGAAGGCACTAGAACCAGACACCATGCCCCCACTCAGGAACCAAGCGAGGGTTGTCTTATCATTGGGTATTAGTCCCGTATTGCATGCTCCATTTGTATCCGACTGACCTATCCTACTTTATTGTCAGCATACTGTGAATATGCTGCTCATGTTCAATTAGACATAATACTACATGCCCCTATTTAATGTTTCATTGAGTACTTTTTCTATTAGTCACTAGTCGCCGCTTTTCCATTAAGCGCCGCTCATTGATTATATTATTGGCCGTCGCATAAACACTGTCAGGCACCATATTGCCAGACCCCCCCTTATTGTTTAACTCTACGCTATTACATGCCCCTATTAACTAGCTTAGTCTATTTCAGTTCTATTTTAACCATTAGTCGTCACTTTTCTGTTAAGCGTCCCCACGTTTATCACCACCCCCCCTTTGCTATTTTACTCTACATTATCGCATGCCCCTACTTGTTTATTTAGTTGAGGTTATGTTCAGTTTTGCCACTAGTCGCCGCTATTTCCATAAAACGTCGCTCAGCTATTACACTGTTAGGCATCATATTGCCAATCCCACCAGTTCTTTAAACTCTACGTTATTGCATACCCCTACTTATTTGTTTGCTTATGTTATGTTAACTTTTGCCACTAGTCGCCGCTATTTCCATCAAGCGTCGCTAAGCAATTACACTATTAGGCATCATATTGCCAATCCCACCAATTATTTTAATTCTACATTGTTACATATCCCTACTTATTTGTTTACTTATATTATGTTCAATTTTGCCACTAGTCGCCACTATTTCCATTAAGCGTCGCTCAGCAATTACACTATTAGGCATCGTATTGCCACTCCCACCCATTATTGAACTCTACGTTGTTACATACCCTTGCTTATTTGTTTACTTACGCTATGTTTGATTTTTGCCACTAGTCAGCGCTATTACCATTAAACGTCACTCAGCCATTACACTATTAGGCATCATATTGCCAATCCCACCAATTATTTTAATTCTACATTGTTACATATCCCTACCTATTTGTTTACTTATATTATGTTCAATTTTGCCATTAGTCACCGCTTTTCCATTAAACGTCGCTCGGCCATTACACTATTAGGCATCATATTGCCAGACCCCCCAATTATTTTACTCTACGTTAATACAAAACCCCTACTGTTTTTGTTGCTTACATTATGTTTCATTTTGCCACTAGTCGTCGCTTTTCCATTAAACGCCACTAGCCATTACACTATTGGGCATCAGACTTGCCCACCCCCTGTTATTTAAACTCTACATTGTTTCGTCTCCTTTTTATTTACTTACCCACTTACCTGAAGTCATGTTCGATTTTGCCTCTCGTCACCGCTTTTCCATTAAGCGCCGCTGGGCCTTTAACCTATTAGACATCATATTGCCAATCCCACCAATTATTTTAATTCTACATTGTTACATATCCCTACTTATTACTATGTCGTTTTTTTAAAAAAAAGCCTTACTATACTATGTCATTTTTTTAATTAAAAAAGCCTTACTATACTATGTCATTTTTTAATTTAAAAAGCCTTACTATACTATGTCGTTTTTTAATTAAAAAAGCCTTACTATACTATGTCGTTTTTTAATTAAAAAAGCCTTACTATACTATGTCGTTTTTTAATTAAAAAAGCCTTACTATACTATGTCGTTTTTTTTAAAGAAAAAAGCCTTACTATACTATGTCGTTTTTTAAGAAAAAAGCCTTACTATACTATGCCGTTTTTTAAAGAAAAAAGCCTTACTATACTATGTCGTTTTTTAAGAAAAAAAGCCTTACTATACTATGTCCTTTTTTAATTAAAAAAGCCTTACTATACTATGTCGTTTTTTTTATTTAAAAAGCCTTACTATACTATGTCGTTTTTTTAAAGAAAAAAAGCCTTGCTATACTATGTCGTTTTTTAAGAAAAAAAGCCATACTATAGTATGTCGTTTTTTTAAAGAAAAAAGCCTTACTATACTATGTCGTTCTTTAATAAAAGCCTTACTATACTATGTCGTTTTTTAAATAAAAAAGCCTGACTATACTATGTCGTTTTTTAAGAAAAAAGCCTTACTATACTATGTCATTTTTTAATTAAAAAAGCCTTACTATACTATGTCGTTTTTTAATAAAAAAAGCCTTACTATACTATGTCGTTTTTTAAGAAAAAAGCCTTACTATACTATGTCGTTTTTTAAAGAAAAAAGCCTTACTATACTATGCCGTTTTTTTAAATAAAAAAGCCTTACTATACTATGTCGTTTTTTAATTTAAAAAGCCTTACTATACTATGTTGTTTTTTAAGAAAAAAGCCTGACTATACTATGTCGTTTTTTAAAGAAAAAAGCCTGACTATACTATGTCGTTTTTTAAGAAAAAAGCCTTACTATACTATGTCATTTTTTAATTAAAAAAGCTTTACTATACTATGTCGTTTTTTAATTAAAAAAGCCTTACTATACTATGTCATTTAAAAAAAAAAAGCCTTACTATACTATGTCGTTTTTTTAATTAAAAAAAGCCTTACTATACTATGTCGTTTTTTAATTTAAAAAGCCTTACTATACTATGTAGTTTTTAATTAAAATAGCCTTACTATACTATGTCGTTTTTTAATTAAAAAACCCTTACTATACTATGTCGTTTTTTCACGAAAAAAGCCTTACTATACTATGTCGTTTTTTTAAGAAAAAAGCCTTACTATACTATGTCGTTTTTTTAAGAAAAAAGCCTTACTATACTATGTCGTTTTTTAATGAAAAAGCCTTACTATACTATGTTGTTTTTTTAAGAAAAAAGCCTAACTATACTGTCGTTTTTTAAGAAAAAAAGACTTACTATACTATGCCGTTTTTTTTAATAAAAAAGCCTTACTATACTATGTCATTTTTTAAGAAAAAAAGCCTTGCTATACTATGTCGTTTTTTGAAAAAAAGCCTTACTATACTGTCGTTTTTTAATTTAAAAAGCCTTACTATACTATGTTGTTTTTTAAGAAAAAAGCCTTACTATACTATGTCGTTTTTTTAAAGAAAAAAGCCTTACTATACTATGTTGTTTTTTAAGAAAAAAGCCTTACTATACTATGTCGTTTTTTAAAGAAAAAAGCCTGACTATACTATGTCGTTTTTTAAGAAAAAAGCCTTACTATACTATGTCATTTTTTAATTAAAAAAGCCTTACTAAACTATATCGTTTTTTAATTAAAAAAGCCTTACTATACTATGTCGTTTTTAAAAAAAAAAGCCTTACTATACTATGTCGTTTTTTAAAGAAAAAAGCCTTACTATACTATGTCATTTTTTAATTAAAAAAGCCTTACTAAACTATGTCGTTTTTTAATTAAAAAAGCCTTACTATACTATGTCGTTTTTTTTAAAAAAGCCTTACTATACTATGTCGTTTTTTTAATTAAAAAAGCCTTACATTACTATGTCATTTTTTAATTTAAAAAGCCTCACTATACTATGTCGTTTTTTAATTTAAAAAGCCTTACTATACTATGTCGTTTTTTAATTTAAAAAGCCTTACTATACTATGTCGTTTTTTAATTTAAAAAGCCTTACTATACTATGTCGTTTTTTAAAGAAAAAAGCCTTACTATACTATGTCGTTTTTTAAGAACTAAAGCCTTACTATACTATGTCGCTTTTTTAATTTAAAAAGCCTTACTATACTATGTCGTTTTTTAATGAAAAAGCCTTACTATACTATGTCCTTGCTATACTATGTCGTTTTTTAATTTAAAAAGCCTTACTATACTATGTCGTTTTTTAAGAAAAAAAGCCTTACTATACTATGTCCTTTTTTAATTAAAAAAGCCTTACTATACTATGTCGTTTTTTTTATTTAAAAAGCCTTACGATACTATGTCGTTTTTTTAAAGAAAAAAATCTTACTATACTATTTCGTTTTTTTACGAAAAAAGCCTTACTATATTATGTCGTTTTTTAAAAGAAAAAAGCCTTACTATACTATGTCGTTTTTTAAAAAAAAGCCTTACTATACTATGCCGTTTTTTTAATAAAAAAGCCTTACTATACTATGTCGTTTTTTTTATTTAAAAAAGCCTTATTATACTATGTTGTTTTTTAAAGAAAAAAAGCCTTAGTATACTATGTCGTTTTCTTTAATAAAAAAGCCTTACTATACTATGTCGTTTTTTTTAATAAAAAAGCCTTACTATACTATGTCGTTTTTTATTAAAAAAGCCTTACTATACAATGTCGTTTTTCACGAAAAAAAGCCTTAGTATACTATGCCGTTTTTTAATAAAGCCTTACTATACTATTTTGTTTTTTTAAGAAAAAAAGCCATACTATACTATTTCGTTTTTTTAAGAAAAAAAGCCATACTATACTATGTCGTTTTTTTAAGAAAAAAGCCTTACTATACTATGTCGTTTTTTAAGAAAAAAAGCCTTACTATACTATGTCGTTTTTTAAGAAAAAAAGCCTTACTATACATGGTCGTTTTTACAAAAAAGCCTTACTATACTATGTCGTTTTTCATGAGAAAAGCCTTACTATACTATGTCGTTTTATAATTTAAAAAGCCTTACTATACTATGCCGTTTTTTAAAGAAAAAAGCCTTACTATACTATGTCGTTTTTTTAAAAAAAGCCTTACTATACTATGTCGTTTTTTAAAGAAAAAAGCCTTAGTATACTATGCCGTTTTTTTAATAAAAAAGCCTTACTATACTATGTCGTTTTTTAATTAAAAAAGCCTTACTATACTATGTCGTTTTTTAAAAAAAAGCCTTACTATACTATGTCATTTTTTAAAGAAAAAAGCCTTACTATACTATGTCATTTTTTAAGAAAAAAAGCCTTACTATACTGTCATTTTTTAATTTAAAAAGCCTGTCGTTTTTTAATTTAAAAAGCCTTGCTATACTATGTCGTTTTTTAATTTAAAAAGCCTTGCTATACTATGTCGTTTTTTAATTTAAAAAGCCTTACTATACTATGTCGTTTTTTTTTAAAAAGCCTTACTATACTACGTCGTTTTTTACGAAAAAAGCCTTACTATACTATGTTGTTTTTTAATAGAAAAGCCTTACTATACTATGTCGTTTTTTTAATAAAAAAGCCTTACTATACTATGTCGTTTTTCACGAAAAAAAGCCTTAGTATACTATGCCGTTTTTTAATAAAAAAGCCTTACTATACTATGTCGTTTTTTTAAGAAAAAAAGCCTTACTATACTATGTCGTTTTTTAAGAAAAAAAGCCTTACTATGATGCATGGTCGTTTTTTAATAGAAAAGCCTTACTATACTATGTCGTTTTTTTAAGAAAAAAGCCTTACTATACTATGTCGTTTTTTAAGAAAAAAAGCCTTACTCTGCTATGTCGTTTTTTAATAGAAAAGCCTTACTATACTAAGTCGTTTTTTTAAGAAAAAAGCCTTACTATACTATGCCGTTTTTTAAATAAAAAAGCCTTACTATACTATGTCGTTTTTTAAGAAAAAAGCCTTACTATACTATGTCGTTTTTTAATTTAAAAAGCCTTACTATACTATGTCGTTTTTTTAAGAAAAAAGCCTTACTATACTTTGTCGTTTTTTAATGAAAAAGCCTTACTATACTATGTCGTTTTTTAAGAAAAAAAGCCTTACTATACTATGTCGTTTTTTAATAGAAAAGCCTTACTATACTATGTCGTTTTTTAAGAAAAAAGCCTTACTATACTATGTCGTTTTTTAATAAAAAAAGCCTTACTATACTATGTCGTTTTTTTAAGAAAAAAGCCTTACTATACTATGTCGTTTTTTTAAGAAAAAAGCCTTACTATATTATGTCGTTTTTTAAGAAAAAAGCCTTACTATTCTATGCCGTTTTTTAAATAAAAAAGCCTTACTATACTATGTCGTTTTTTAATTTAAAAAGCCTTACTATACTATGTCGTTTTTTTTTTAAAGAAAAAAGCCATACTATAGTATGTCGTTTTTTTTAAGAAAAAAGCCTTACTATACTATGTCGTTCTTTAATAAAAAGCCTTACTATACCATGTCGTTTTTTAATAAAAAAAGCCTTACTATACTATGTCGTTTTTTAAGAAAAAAAGCCTTACTTTACTATGTCCTTTTTTAATTAAAAAAGCCTTACTATACTATGTCGTTTTTTTTATTTAAAAAGCCTTACTATACTATGTCGTTTTTTTAAAGAAAAAAATCTTACTATACTATGTCGTTTTTTAAAAAAAAAGCCTTACTATACTATGCCATTTTTTAAATAAAAAAGCCTTACTATACTATGTCGTTTTTTTAATTTAAAAAAGCCTTATTATACTATGTTGGTTTTTTAAAGAAAAAAAGCCTTAGTATACTATGTCGTTTTTTTAATAAAAAAGCCTTACTATACTATGTCGTTTTTTTAAGAAAAAAAGCCATACTATACTATGTCGTTTTTTTAAGAAAAAAGCCTTACTATACTATGTCGTTTTTTAAGAAAAAAAGCCTTACTATACTATGTCGTTTTTTAAAGAAAAAAGCCTTAGTATACTATGCCGTTTTTTTAATAAAAAAGCCTTACTATACTATGTCGTTTTTTAATTAAAAAAGCCTTACTATACTATGTCGTTTTTTAAAAAAAAGCCTTACTATACTATGTCATTTTTTAAAGAAAAAAAGCCTTACTATACTGTCATTTTTTAATTTAAAAAGCCTGTCGTTTTTTAATTTAAAAAGCCTTGCTATACTATGTCGTTTTTTAATTTAAAAAGCCTTGCTATACTATGTCGTTTTTTAATTTAAAAAGCCTTACTATACTATGTCGTTTTTTTTTAAAAAGCCTTACTATACTACGTCGTTTTTTACGAAAAAAGCCTTACTATACTATGTTGTTTTTTAATAGAAAAGCCTTACTATACTATGTCGTTTTTTTAATAAAAAAGCCTTACTATACTATGTCGTTTTTCACGAAAAAAAGCCTTAGTATACTATGCCGTTTTTTAATAAAAAAGCCTTACTATACTATGTCGTTTTTTTAAGAAAAAAAGCCTTACTATACTATGTCGTTTTTTAAGAAAAAAAGCCTTACTATGATGCATGGTCGTTTTTTAATAGAAAAGCCTTACTATACTATGTCGTTTTTTTAAGAAAAAAGCCTTACTATACTATGTCGTTTTTTAAGAAAAAAAGCCTTACTCTGCTATGTCGTTTTTTAATAGAAAAGCCTTACTATACTAAGTCGTTTTTTTAAGAAAAAAGCCTTACTATACTATGCCGTTTTTTAAATAAAAAAGCCTTACTATACTATGTCGTTTTTTAAGAAAAAAGCCTTACTATACTATGTCGTTTTTTAATTTAAAAAGCCTTACTATACTATGTCGTTTTTTTAAGAAAAAAGCCTTACTATACTTTGTCGTTTTTTAATGAAAAAGCCTTACTATACTATGTCGTTTTTTAAGAAAAAAAGCCTTACTATACTATGTCGTTTTTTAATAGAAAAGCCTTACTATACTATGTCGTTTTTTAAGAAAAAAGCCTTACTATACTATGTCGTTTTTTAATAAAAAAAGCCTTACTATACTATGTCGTTTTTTTAAGAAAAAAGCCTTACTATACTATGTCGTTTTTTTAAGAAAAAAGCCTTACTATATTATGTCGTTTTTTAAGAAAAAAGCCTTACTATTCTATGCCGTTTTTTAAATAAAAAAGCCTTACTATACTATGTCGTTTTTTAATTTAAAAAGCCTTACTATACTATGTCGTTTTTTTTTTAAAGAAAAAAGCCATACTATAGTATGTCGTTTTTTTTAAGAAAAAAGCCTTACTATACTATGTCGTTCTTTAATAAAAAGCCTTACTATACCATGTCGTTTTTTAATAAAAAAAGCCTTACTATACTATGTCGTTTTTTAAGAAAAAAAGCCTTACTTTACTATGTCCTTTTTTAATTAAAAAAGCCTTACTATACTATGTCGTTTTTTTTATTTAAAAAGCCTTACTATACTATGTCGTTTTTTTAAAGAAAAAAATCTTACTATACTATGTCGTTTTTTAAAAAAAAAGCCTTACTATACTATGCCATTTTTTAAATAAAAAAGCCTTACTATACTATGTCGTTTTTTTAATTTAAAAAAGCCTTATTATACTATGTTGGTTTTTTAAAGAAAAAAAGCCTTAGTATACTATGTCGTTTTTTTAATAAAAAAGCCTTACTATACTATGTCGTTTTTTTAAGAAAAAAAGCCATACTATACTATGTCGTTTTTTTAAGAAAAAAGCCTTACTATACTATGTCGTTTTTTAAGAAAAAAAGCCTTACTATACATAGTCGTTTTTACAAAAAAGCCTTACTTTACACTATGTCGTTTTTCATGAGAAAAGCCTTACTATACTATGTCGTTTTTTATGAAAAAAAGCCTTACTATACTATGTCGTTTTTTTTAAGAAAAAAGCCTTACTATACTGTCGTTTTTTAATTTAAAAAGCCTTACTATACTATGTCGTTTTTAAAAAAAAAGCCTTACTATACTATGTCGTTTTTTAAAGAAAAAAGACTTAGTATACTATGCCGTTTTTTTAATAAAAAAGCCTTACTATACTATGTCGTTTTTTAATAAATAAAGCCTTACTATACTATGTCGTTTTTAAAAAAAAGCCTTACTATACTATGTCGTTTTTTAAAGAAAAAAGCCTTAGTATACTATGCCGTTTTTTAAAGAAAAAAGCCTTACTATACTATGTCATTTTATAAGAAAAAAAGCCTTACTATACTGTCATTTTTTAATTAAAAAAGCCTTACTATACTATGTCGTTTTTTAATTTAAAAAGCCTTGCTTTACTATGTCGTTTTTTAATTTAAAAAGCCTTACTATACTATGTCGTTTTTTTTTTTAAAAGCCTTACTATACTATGTCGTTTTTTACGAAAAAAGCCTTACTATACTATGTGTTTTTTAAAGAAAAAAGCCTTACTATACTATGTCGTTTTTTTAAAGTAAAAAGCCTTACTATACTATGTCATTTTTTAATTTAAAAAGCCTTACTATACTATGTAGTTTTTTTAAAGAAAAAAGCCTTACTATACTATGTCATTTTTTAATTTAAAAAGCCTTACTATACTATGTCGTTTTTTTAAAGAAAAAAGCCTTACTATCCTGTCGTTTTTTAATTTAAAAAGCCTTACTATACTATGCCGTTTTTTAAAGAAAAAAGCCTTACTATACAATGTTGTTTTTTTAAAAAAAGCCTTACTATACTATGCCGTTTTTTTTAATAAAAAAGCCTTACTATACTATGTCATTTTTTAATTTAAAAAGCCTTACTATACTATGTCGTTTTTTTAAAGAAAAAAGCCTTACTATCCTGTCGTTTTTTAATTTAAAAAGCCTTACTATACTATGCCGTTTTTTAAAGAAAAAAGCCTTACTATACAATGTTGTTTTTTTAAAAAAAGCCTTACTATACTATGCCGTTTTTTTTAATAAAAAAGCCTTACTATACTATGTAGTTTTTTTAATTTAAAAAAGCCTTATTATACTATGTCGTTTTTTTAAAGAAAAAAAGCCTTAGTATACTATGTCGTTTTTTTAATTTAAAAAAGCCTTATTATACTATGTCGTTTTTTAATTTAAAAAGCCTTACTATACTATGTAGTTTTTCACGAAAAAAAGCCTTACTATACTATGTCGTTTTTTAAGAAAAAAAGCCTTACTATACTATGTCATTCTTTTTTCTTTAAAAAAGGCTTACTATACTATGTCATTTTTTAAGAAAAAAAGCCATACTATACTATGTCGTTTTTTTAAGAAAAAACCCTTACTATACTATGTCGTTTTTTAAGAAAAAAAGCCTTACTATACTATGTAGTTTTTCACGAAAAAAGCCTTACTATACTATGTAGTTTTTTAAGAAAAAAAGCCTTACTATACTATGTAGTTTTTTAAGAAAAAAAGCCTTACTATACTATGTCGTTTTTAAGACATAGTTTCACCTGGACCACTTGACACCTGGACCACACCTTGAAGTAGAAATTGTAATTGAGTTGAGAACAATAGTTTTAATCCTACAGTGGCACTATATCAAAATGAAACAGCTACAATAAAATGAAGGAGTAAAATATGTCATATTCTTCACCTCTGGGCCTCCCTGGCTCGATTTGTTTGCTGCTCCATTTGGTGCAGGGCCGTGTTCAGAGAGGCAATCTTGCACTTCAGTGACGTTTCCTCCCGCTCGCCGCGCTGGCATTCCTGCTGTTACGATCGGGAATGGGTTAGGACCCAGGTGCGGGAAGCAGGAGGTTAATCGGGGCAGTTAGCTTCAAACAACATCTTTAATAAACCAACTGGGATGTACAAATCAACAGGCAAAACAGGAAGCAATCAGCTGATTGACCGCAGCAGCTGCTCTCTCTGACGGCATGTCAGGAGGGACAAACGGGCCGCTCCTGGCATTCCTGCACACAAACCAAAGTGCAACGTGACCGCTACCAATATTCCTCAAATTGCAATTTGAAGTCTAACAATAGCTATGTCGTACTGCCAAACATCACATCAAATGATTGCGCATAACCACTTTGATGTCTCTCACTGTCATTTTCGTGCACATAGGTTGCAATAAATCAACAGTAGTGCATTCACTAAAACTAACATTTCCGTATTTTTCCAGGGCACCTGAATATAAGTCGCACCGACCGGCCAAAGAAAACACACTGAAGACAAAATAAAAATGTATAAATCGCAATGGTGTATTAAGTCGCATTTTTGGGAGGGCAATATTTGATTGGATTAGAAACCAAGAACTAACCCAAATCCAAACAAGAGGTTAATTAGGCATCGGTGTCAACTTAACAGTTTTTCAGATAACCAGAATACAGCCTAAAAAAAAACACAGGCTTTTGGTGGTCAGAGAGAAAAACATAAGTCGCACTGGAGTATGAGCCTGGAAAATACGCTCATGTTTTATAAATGTCGTACATTGTTAAGAGGTTATTTTTTGCGCTCATCATTTCTCATCTCATTTGCCACATCGATAAAACAAGGGCATTGTCGTCGTATACAAAAAGTACAGAGGTAGCTAGCACTGGTTATGAAATGAATTGGATCCGGCGGAAGTGGTTTGGCAACTTGAATTTGAAATGAAGGTCTAAGCCAGTGGATTCGAATTCTTCGACGACATACCTCCTCCGTCCGTGTGCGCCAGTTTGGATTTTAGGTTATTGTTCCTCAAACAATGACCGGAGTTCCGTCTTCTGCCTGTTTTTCAGAGTAGCAAACTGGCGCTGCAACTTCGCCACCATCTTGTGAGCCTGAGAACGTCAGATGGCGTCATTTTTCCAGTCCATAGTAGGTCATCAATCAAGCAGGGTTCCCACATTCAGACAAATGACAACTAAAAACTCTACTAACCTTCCCCAGATCGTGAAATGATAATCCCAGGCATTGCAGCGCCTGTCTGAGACGCTGGTCCACGGTGTCCATTGCCTGCTCCACCTCCGACCGGTGCTGAGTTTGCTGCTGCAAGCAGCTCTGCGCCTATGACGTGGTCCCAACAGAAGGTTTGTCAGCAATCCACAAGATGGCATCGAGCAGGGCCTTACCACAGCCGAGTGCTCAAATTTAGTCCGCAGCTCGTCGCAATGACGGACGGCTCGCTAATGACCAATAGGACATTTGACTCATTCATTTTGTTGTAGCTGTTTCATTTGGAAATAGTATTACCACTGTAGGAGTAAAACTATGGTTGTTAACTCGATGACAATGAACAAAAGGTCTACTGTCTGAGTTTGTTCGACGGGACCAGACGGAGTTAAGGAATTAGGGATAGGTGCTAAAACTGCACGTCTAAGACTAGCGATAGCCAACTGGTTTGACTTCTCGATTCCCAGCGCAGACGCGCCAACTCTTCGGTCTTCTCAGAAAGCATCTAATGGCACATTAGGACATGGACTAGAAACAAAATCTCATCCTCTCTGGGCAATGTTAAAGGTTCATTCCAATTTGGTATCTTGACAGTGGACATAAACACCCACCTGTTCTAAATCCGCTTTAGTCTTGTCCAATTGCAGCTCCAGGCTTTCTTTTTGCGCCTGTGACATAAAGACAACATCATACATGTCAAGTGATACTTTTTCCCAGTGTTTTATACCTTTTGTAATCATTTTAAATGGTGTACGCCGTATAACAACTTTTGTACGAGAAAAAAATGGTTTTTAAAAATGGGCCGTTATTTGTAAAAAACGCCAGCCCTTATTTTGAAAATGTGCTGCAGTTTCACTCCAAGCCAGCTAGGGTGTCCCGAGCAATGTGTTCATGAACATGTGGTCCAATGCAGGTGCTGTTGCCCGCCCGCCCGCATGAGCCAAAAGAGGATGAGACAGTTGAATCACGCATCACCTGGAGCAAAGTCACACGGTTCCTCAGGTATTTTTTGACCTGCTCGACCGTGGCCCGTGTGAGCGTCAAAGAAAATATGGTGACGCTGGCCAACTCGTTGGTCTTCATTAGGCTCAATTCGGCTGAGCCGTCCAGCGAGGGAGAGTCGGAGGAGAGCAGCAAGTAATGCCTGCGGAAGAAAACAAAAGAGAAAAAGACTTGTTGGGGTGCACATTCCTTAGGAGATGAAACAAAAGGAGGAGAACCTAGGGTACCTGGACTTGCTGGAACTCTGGTCGCTCCCACATTTCCCAAAATACTGCATCAGCGCTTCAGGAAATGAGCCGCATTGAGCTAGAATGCCATACCTCTCTTTCAAACTGCACACAAAAATAAAATCAAGGTGTTTTAAAATGACACACTGAATGGAATGGAATGCAATGCTGGTCAATTCTTCCCAGACAGACCTCAGGAAGTCCTCTTGGCAAAGACAGCAGGAAAACATGAACGAATGATCCGTCACATCCGCAAAGGTCACAACGAGATCCTTAAAGCAAAAAGAAAAGGTCAATCAATAGACACATTGCTTACCACTCCCAGAAAGCCAAGACACATTTTATGTCCAAGAAGAATTCTAATTTTATTTGCAAAATGTTTGAGTAATGATTAAAAATAAATAATAATGATACAGTACAGACGCTCCCCTACTTACGAACATTCGACTTACGAACAACGGTACATACGAACATGTCTGCAAATTGCGTTTATGTCGAAAAATGTGAGTCACTTCGATTTTGTATTGCGCGCCTTTTTCCGAGTAGTGCTTCTTTCCGCCGCTAATACCGACGACGCCTGGCGCTGAGAGCGCTCGGCTCACCCAGCATCCACCTTCCTCTGCCCAGTTCGTTGCAGTGCGTAAGTTGCGCAAGTGCGTGACGTATCTCCAGTGCGCAAAGAACCTTTTTCATTTTTATCATGAAATATCTCGTGCAGCCATTATTCAATATGGTTGGTGAAAAGCGAAAGGCTTCTAGTGAAGGAGATGCAAGGAAGAGGCAAGCCATTTCATTTGAAACCAGTGGCAATAATTACGAAGCTTGATGCGCGTGAGAAAGTGGTGAGCGTTGCACGGGAATACAACTTGAATCGTTCCACCGACCGTCAGTACCATTTCTAAACAGAAAGATGGAGCAGCAGGACCCATATGGTATTTCCATATGTAACATAAATTTGGCAACAAGACATCAATGGTTGAAATTGAGGTTGCAATGTCACTCATTCTCAACAATGAAGACTTTTCTCATGGCACTTTTATTTAACATGAAGACAGTAAAGCACAGGATTTTTGATAGATTTCAAAAAAATGCTGTACTCACGCATGTCCTGTAGCCCAGCTGAAGTCCCATGGTGATGCGGAGGTTTTTTTTTCTGTAAGTATAAAAGACTGTTTTCAGGGTGGATACAGGAATAATTTCTCTCTACTAAGATGTAAATAGATTGTTGGCTTAAAAATTAAATAGTGCTCTGCAATCTAGAAAATAATCTAAATAATATTATTCCTATTATACATTATATCAAGATGTCATATAGTGTAGTTTTACATTGGATTGGATTGGATTGGATAACTTTATTCATCCTGTATTCGGGAAATTTCATTGTGACAGTAGCAAGAAAAGTTAGCATAGTTAGAAGTTAGACAGTACAGTCAAAGGCCGCAGAACAACAAAGCAAAAGCACAAAGCACAAAGCACAAAGCAAATCAAAGTCAATGGGATCATTAAGAATCACCAAATCATTATGACAAAAAAGCAGCAAAAACACAAAAACGAGCTGCGAGTTTCTGTAGCAAAAACGGATAGACTCAAAAAGACGTTGTAAAGTTGGACAAAAACTGGAACCACACACAGAAAGTCTTCCACAAGATGGGGAACTTCTGCAGACATGTAGTACGTATTTTGAAATTGGCATCGAATTGACCAGCCACAAATGTTAAATGTGTCAGTATTTTGTGTACTCTACTAATACCTTGGACTAGAATTAGACTAGACACAGAATTCTTAACGGTTAAATAGCCCAAGGGACTATTTGAACCGGATTACAGCCGAAATGCGTCAAACGAGATCCGTTTTACAAAAAACGTACTTAAAAAAAATCCCGTACAAAAGTTGTTATACGGCGTACACAATTTGAAATGATCAAAAAACGTATAAAATAAGGGGAAAACGTATAAGTTGACAGGTATGCGGGGAATAGTCACCGCCATTACTTAGACACAGAATTCTTAACTTTAAAATAGCCCCGGGGACTAAATTGACAGGTCAAAACTTGACTATCTTTGCTAAAACAACAATAAGGACCTCAAAAAGTAGGCTTTTTCTCAGATTACCTGTCGTTGGAGCCTTCACACTTAACAGTGACTTCAAAAACTTCAGTCTGTCTCAACGGCATGGCGATAGATAGCGAGACTTATCGCGAAGATTGCCGGGGAAATTTATACGCTTCCACTTCTTCTTCGTCGTCTTCTTCTTCTTCTTCTTCTTCTTCGTGTTTCTCTTCTTTGTCTCCTCCTAGCGGTTTTGTTGGCAATTTGCAAACAAGTTCACAATGTATCACTACGACTAACCAGAATGGATGATTGATCTTGCAATTTAGTCAAATGACATTGAAAAAGTAATACACAATAATACTATGTATTTATTTGTACCATAAAAAAGACAACAATTGAGAAAAGCATTGATAATAATCCGATTTTATTGTTATTACAACATTAATGATAATAATAATAAGAAGAATCCAAATGACAAGAAAGACAAGGCACGACTAAAACACTACCTTGATAACGCTAAACCTGAAGAAAGTTTGGCTCTGATCCGGATAGTCTCGGTCGGTCACTGGTAGCAGACAAAAACATGATTGTCGATTGCTAATGGTGTCAGGCTTTGAGCCTGACATGCACCCGCGCGTCAGTCACTACTGCCCTTTTCACTATAGAAATATAGACAGTGTCAGTAAGCAATGTACATAGACAGTAGTCAAGGTGAATAATGTGGTTTTATTTGTGTGTTTTTTGTGTGTGTCGGTCTGTTGTGGTGTGGATCTTTCACTCTCACAGTGGAACATTTTTGCTCCGTGTCTAACTTTTCCGCCAGCCCTTATTTTGAAAATGTGCTGCAGTTTTACTCCAAGACAGCTAGGATGTCCCGAGCAATGTGTTCATAAACATGTGTGTCAGGCCCCAGACGAGATTGGTGGCTGGTTGCGCCCGCCACCCAACCACAGGTCCTGCCTCTAATGCAGGGCTGTCAAAGTCATTTGGCATGGTGGGCCACATACGGCGGCCTAGGGAGATGTCAAGTGGGCCGGACCATTAAAATGATACCATGCTCTGCTATAAATAACCCAAATATCATGTCTTTCCTTTGTTTTGGTGTAAAGAAGCACAAGAACATTAGGAAAATATTGAAATGGAATGAACTATCCTTTCATGAAACACCTCATATTTCCTTAGATAAATGTGCAATTGACTTTTATCATTCACAAATAGGCATTGCAACGGATCCCACTGATTGTACAAAGGCACAAAACTTGAATTGGTACTGAAAAATATAGTCATGCACTTTAAGATTAAAAGAGACTTTTAATGAAAGGAATTTTTAAACCACTTACACATACGCATATAAAATCAAAATGTAATCTTTGCGTGCACTTTACAAACTAAGGAGAGTGATTTGAAATGTGTAATGAAGAAAGTTTCTGTCTCAGTGATGCAGCTTGTCTTCTACTCTGATGGAAAGAGTGCGCCCCTTAGCGGATAATCCGTGAATTGCAGCGAATTCAAAATATGAATTCCATGTCTTTGATGCATTTTTTCCACTTTCAAATGATCCTGCGGGCCTGATCGAACCTCCTTGGGGGCCGGTTCCGGCCCGCGGGCCGTAAATTTGACACCCCTGCCTCTAATGACTCGAGGGCTGCCAGGTGTGAGTCATTAGCCAGTGAGGAGTATTTAAAGCCACCAAGAACAGGACCACACTGCGGGATCGTCTGATCTGCTCACAGTGAGGTACGTACCTGCTTGTATTTTCTCGCCTGCCTTCGTTGATTTAAGACCTCTTGTTTTGCTCCCAGGATTCCGACTACGCTCGGCCTCCACGACCACGGATACGCCTAACGACACGCCGACGCCATCCCGACGCCATCCCCACGCCATCCCCTCTGGTGCCTGGCCTTTCACTTGGATCATTCTAATCAAGATTGGAGAAGCAGACTCCCAGCCCTCGCCTGCTTTGGGCTCTTCCACCCCAATCAAAACAGCACGATCCTCTAACATGGACCCCGCGGGCGCAGGCCAGGCCCCCTCCGACCCAATTTGGCAGGTGGTGGAACAGCATACCCAAGCTATTGCGTACCTCTGTTCTAAGGTATCGAGCATGGCTGAGACCCCTGGATGACATACGAGCACTACTCAATTCTTTGCCTCATTCACCAAGTGCACAGCTAACCCCAGCCGCTCCCCTGGTAACACCGATATCGCCGCAACAGGGACCTAAGGCCCCCCTACGGTGGAGATCTCGGCGCATGCCGGCGCTTCCTGGTTCAATGGCAGTTGGTGTTTGAACAACCGAGCCTCACCCACACCTCGGACCGAGCCAAGATCGCTTACCTGATCGGCTGCCTTCGTGATGAGGCCCTAGCCTGGGCGAGCGCCGAATGGGAGAGGGGCTCCCGCATTTGTACCTCCTACGACTTATTGACCGCAGAGATGCGAAAGATCTTCGACCAGCCGGTGGGCGCTTAAGAGCTCTCAGACAAGGCGTCCGGAGCGTGGCAAAAGACTGGGTCGAATTCCGCATCTTAGCCGCCGAGAGTGCCTTTAATGACTCCGCCCTCCCTCCACGACGGCTGAATGTGGAGATGCGGGAGGAGCTGGCGATCCGAGAGGAACCAGGGTCCCTCGACGCGCTCGTGGAATTGGCCATCCGGATCGACAGCCAACTAGAAAGACAACGAGGGCAGCGGCAAGGTGACTCGCAGGTGGTCGCCATGCTTGGACTTCGGAGGAACGTGACCCCCGATCATAACAATGTGGTACAATGCAGGTGCTGTTGCCCGCCCGCCTGCATGAGCCAAAAGAGGATGAGACAGTTGAATCACGCATCACCTGGAGCAAAGTCACGAGGTCCCCCACGTATTTATTGACCTGCTCGACCGTGGCCCGTGTGAGCGTCAAAGATAATTTGGTGATGCAGAACAACTCGTCGGTCTCCACTATGCTCAATTCGGCTGAGCCGTCCAGCGAGGGAGAGTCGGACGAGAGCACCAAGTCATACCTGCGGAAGAAAACAAAAGAGAAAAAGACTTGTTGGGGTGCACATTCCTTAGGAGATGAAACAAAAGGAGGAGAACCTAGGGTACCTGGACTCGCTGGAACTCTGCGCGCTCCCACATTTCTCAAAATACTTGATCAGGGCTTCAGGAAATGACTCGAATTGAGCTTGAAGGCCATACCTCGCTTTTAAACTGCACACAAAAATAAAATCAAGGTGTTTTAAAATGACACACTGAATGGAATGGAATGGAATGGAATGCAATGCTGGTCAATTCTTCCCAGACAGACCTCGGGAAGTCCTCTTGGCAAAGACGGCAGGAAAACATGAACGAATGATCCGTCACATCCACTAATGTCACAACGTGATCCTTTTAACCAAAAAGAACAATGTTGATAAACATGTGGTACAATGCAGATGCTGTTGCCCCCCGCCCGCATGAGCCAAAAGAGGATGAGACAGTTGAATCACTCATCACCTGGAGCAAAGTCACGAAGTCCCCCACGTAATCTTCGTGGACTTGCTCGACCGGGGCCCGTGTGAGCGGCAATGACATTATGGTGACGATGGCAAACTCGTTGGTCTCCACTATGCTCAATTCGGCTGAGCCGTCCAGCGAGGGAGAGTCGGACGACAGCAGCAAGTAATGCCTGCGGAAGAAAACAAAAGAGAAAAAGACTAGTTGGGGTGCACATTCCTTAGGAGATGAAACAAAAGGAGGAGAACCTAGGGTACCTGGACTTGCTGGAACTCTGTTCGCTCCCACATTTCCCAAAACACTTCATCAGCGCTTCAGGAAATGACCCGAGGTCACACATGTGTAGTTTATTGCAACACCAGAACAACCGGACATAACACAACACTCCACTCCACTCCACTCCTGGCTCGATTGGTTTGATGCAGAGCTGTGTTCAGAGAGGCTGGCTATCTTGCACTTTCAGCCATGTTTGATGAATTGGATCCGGAAGTGGTTTCGCAACTTGACTTTGAAATGAAGGTCTAAGCCAGTGGATTCGAATTCTAATGCTCGACGACATACCTCCTCCGCCCGTGTGCGCCAGTTTGGATTTTAGGTTATTGTTCCTCAAACAATGACCGGAGTTCCGTCTTCTGCCTGTTTTTCAGAGTAGCAAACTGGCGCTGCAACTTCGCCACCATCTTGTGAGCCTGAGAACGTCAGATGGCGTCATTTTTCCAGTCCATAGTAGGTCATCAATCAAGCAGGGTTCCCACATTCAGACAAATGACAACTAAAACCACTACTAACCCTCGACGTTTCGTTCGACGGTAACCGCAGGCAATCCTGCACCTGCTCTAAGCGGACGCCCACGGTCTCCGTTAGCTGGTGATGTTGTTGCATCACCGTACGCTGCACCACCGACTGGTGCCGGATTGGCTCCTCCAAGCGGGTCTGCACCTATGACGTGGTCCCAACAGATGGTTTGTCAACAATCCACAAGATGGCATCAAGCAGGGTTCCCACATTCAGACAAATGACAACTAAAAACACTACTAACCCTAGACGTTTTGTTCGACGGTAACCGCAGGCAATCCAGCACCTGCTCCAAACGGACGCCCACGGTCGACATTGACTGATGTTGTCGCATCACTGTTTGGATTAAATTCCTTAAACAAGAACCTGAGTTCCGTCTTGTGGCTGGCGTGGAGAGCAGCAAACCTGCGCTGCAACGTGGTCACCATCCTGCGAACCTGAGAACGTCAGATGGCGTCATTTTTCCAGTCCATAGTAGGTCATCAATCAAGCAGGGTTCCCACATTCAGACAAATGACAACTAAAAACACTACTAACCCTCGACGTTTCGTTCGACGGTAACCGCAGGCAATCCTGCACCTGCTCCAAGCGGACGCCCACGGTCGACGTTAGCTGGTCATGTAGTTGCATGACCGTACGCTCCAGCACCGACTGGTGTTGTATTTTTTTTGCCAAGCGGGTCTGCACCTATGACGTGGTCCCAACAGATGGTTTGTCAACAATCCACAAGATGGCATCAAGCAGGGTTCCCACATTCAGACAAATGACAACTAAAAACACTACTAACCCTCGACGTTTCGTTCGACGGTAACCGCAGGCAATCCTGCACCTGCTCCAAGCGGACGCCCACGGTCGACGTTAGCTGGTCATGTAGTTGCATGACCGTACGCTGCACCACCGACTGGTGCCGGATTGGCTCCTTCAAGCGGGTCTGCACCTATGACGTGGTCCCAACAGATGGTTTGTCAACAATCCACAAGATGGCATCAAGCAGGGTTCCCACATTCAGACAAATGACAACTAAAAACACTACTAACCCTCGACGTTTCGTTCGACGGTAACCGCAGGCAATCCTGCACCTGCTCCAAGCGGACGCCCACGGTCGACGTTAGCTGGTCATGTAGTTGCATGACCGTACGCTGCACCACCGACTGGTGCCGGATTGGCTCCTTCAAGCGGGTCTGCACCTATGACGTGGTCCCAACAGATGGTTTGTCAACAATCCACAAGATGGCATCAAGCAGGGTTCCCACATTCAGACAAATGACAACTAAAAACACTACTAACCCTCGACGTTTCGTTCGACGGTAACCGCAGGCAATCCTGCACCTGCTCCAAGCGGACGCCCACGGTCGACGTTAGCTGGTCATGTAGTTGCATGACCGTACGCTGCACCACCGACTGGTGCCGGATTGGCTCCTTCAAGCGGGTCTGCACCTATGACGTGGTCCCAACAGATGGTTTGTCAACAATCCACAAGATGGCATCAAGCAGGGTTCCCACATTCAGACAAATGACAACTAAAAACACTACTAACCCTCGACGTTTCGTTCGACGGTAACCACAGGCAATCCTGCACCTGCTCCAAGCGGACGCCCACGGTCGACGTTAGCTGGTCATGTAGTTGCATGACCGTACGCTCCAGCACCGACTGGTGTTGTATTTTTTTTGCCAAGCGGGTCTGCACCTATGACGTGGTCCCAACAGATGGTTTGTCAACAATCCACAAGATGGCATCAAGCAGGGTTCCCACATTCAGACAAATGACAACTAAAAACACTACTAACCCTCGACGTTTCGTTCGACGGTAACCGCAGGCAATCCTGCACCTGCTCCAAGTGGAACATTTTTGCTCCGTGTCTAACTTTTCCGCCAGCCCTTATTTTGAAAATGTGCTGCAGTTTTACTCCAAGACAGCTAGGATGTCCCGAGCAATGTGTTCATAAACATGTGTGTCAGGCCCCAGACGAGATTGGTGGCTGGTTGCGCCCGCCACCCAACCACAGGTCCTGCCTCTAATGCAGGGCTGTCAAAGTCATTTGGCATGGTGGGCCACATACGGCGGCCTAGGGAGATGTCAAGTGGGCCGGACCATTAAAATGATACCATGCTCTGCTATAAATAACCCAAATATCATGTCTTTCCTTTGTTTTGGTGTAAAGAAGCACAAGAACATTAGGAAAATATGGAAATGGAATGAACTATCCTTTCATGAAACACGTCATATTTCCTTAGATAAATGTGCAATTGACTTTTATCATTCACAAATAGGCATTGCAACGGATCCCACTGATTGTACAAAGGCACAAAACTTGAATTGGTACTGAAAAATATAGTCATGCACTTTAAGATTAAAAGAGACTTTTAATGAAAGGAATTTTTAAACCACTTACACATACGCATATAAAATCAAAATGTAATCTTTGCGTGCACTTTACAAACTAAGGAGAGTGATTTGAAATGTGTAATGAAGAAAGTTTCTGTCTCAGTGATGCAGCTTGTCTTCTACTCTGATGGAAAGAGTGCGCCCCTTAGCGGATAATCCGTGAATTGCAGCGAATTCAAAATATGAATTCCATGTCTTTGATGCATTTTTTCCACTTTCAAATGATCCTGCGGGCCTGATCGAACCTCCTTGGGGGCCGGTTCCGGCCCGCGGGCCGTAAATTTGACACCCCTGCCTCTAATGACTCGAGGGCTGCCAGGTGTGAGTCATTAGCCAGTGAGGAGTATTTAAGGCCACCAAGAACAGGACCACACTGCGGGATCGTCTGATCTGCTCACAGTGAGGTACGTACCTGCTTGTATTTTCTCGCCTGCCTTCGTTGATTTAAGACCTCTTGTTTTGCTCCCAGGATTCCGACTACGCTCGGCCTCCACGACCACGGATACGCCTAACGACACGCCGACGCCATCCCGACGCCATCCCCACGCCATCCCCTCTGGTGCCTGGCCTTTCACTTGGATCATTCTAATCAAGATTGGAGAAGCAGACTCCCAGCCCTCGCCTGCTTTGGGCTCTTCCACCCCCAATCAAAACAGCACGATCCTCTAACATGGACCCCGCGGGCGCAGGCCAGGCCCCCTCCGACCCAATTTGGCAGGTGGTGGAACAGCATACCCAAGCTATTGCGTACCTCTGTTCTAAGGTATCGAGCATGGCTGAGACCCCTGGATGACATACGAGCACTACTCAATTCTTTGCCTCATTCACCAAGTGCACAGCTAACCCCAGCCGCTCCCCTGGTAACACCGATATCGCCGCAACAGGGACCTAAGGCCCCCCTACGGTGGAGATCTCGGCGCATGCCGGCGCTTCCTGGTTCAATGGCAGTTGGTGTTTGAACAACCGAGCCTCACCCACACCTCGGACCGAGCCAAGATCGCTTACCTGATCGGCTGCCTTCGTGATGAGGCCCTAGCCTGGGCGAGCGCCGAATGGGAGAGGGGCTCCCGCATTTGTACCTCCTACGACTTATTGACCGCAGAGATGCGAAAGATCTTCGACCAGCCGGTGGGCGCTTAAGAGCTCTCAGACAAGGCGTCCGGAGCGTGGCAAAAGACTGGGTCGAATTCCGCATCTTAGCCGCCGAGAGTGCCTTTAATGACTCCGCCCTCCCTCCACGACGGCTGAATGTGGAGATGCTGGAGGAGCTGGCGATCCGAGAGGAACCAGGGTCCCTCGACGCGCTCGTGGAATTGGCCATCCGGATCGACAGCCAACTAGAAAGACAACGAGGGCAGCGGCAAGGTGACTCGCAGGTGGTCGCCATGCTTGGACTTCGGAGGAACGTGACCCCCGATCATAACAATGTGGTACAATGCAGGTGCTGTTGCCCGCCCGCCTGCATGAGCCAAAAGAGGATGAGACAGTTGAATCACGCATCACCTGGAGCAAAGTCACGAGGTCCCCCACGTATTTATTGACCTGCTCGACCGTGGCCCGTGTGAGCGTCAAAGATAATTTGGTGATGCAGAACAACTCGTCGGTCTCCACTATGCTCAATTGGGCTGAGCCGTCCAGCGAGGGAGAGTCGGACGAGAGCACCAAGTCATACCTGCGGAAGAAAACAAAAGAGAAAAATACTTGTTGGGGTGCACATTCCTTAGGAGATGAAACAAAAGGAGGAGAACCTAGGGTACCTGGACTCGCTGGAACTCTGCGCGCTCCCACATTTCTCAAAATACTTGATCAGGGCTTCAGGAAATGACTCGAATTGAGCTTGAAGGCCATACCTCGCTTTTAAACTGCACACAAAAATCAAATCAAGGTGTTTTAAAATGACACACTGAATGGAATGGAATGGAATGGAATGGAATGGAATGGAATGGAATGCAATGCTGGTCAATTCTTCCCAGACAGACCTCGGGAGTCCTCTTGGCAAAGACAGCAGGAAAACATGAACGAATGATCCGTCACATCCACCAATGTCACAATGAGATCCTTTAACCAAAAAGAACAATGTTAATGAACATGTGGTACAATGCAGGTGCTGTTGCCCACCCGCCCGCATGAGCCAAAAGAGGATGAGACAGTTGAATCACGCATCACCTGGAGCAAAGTCACAAAGTCCCCCACGTAATCTTCGTGGACTTGCTCGACCGGGGCCCGTGTGAGCGGCAATGACAATATGGTGACAATGGCAACCTCGTTGGTCATCATTAGGCTCAATTGGGCTGAGCCGTCCAGCGAGGGAGAGTCGGATGACAGCACCAAGTCATACCTGCGGAACAAAACGAAAGAGAAAAAGACTTGTTGGGGTGCACATTCCTTAGGAGATGAAACAAAAGGAGGAGAAGCTAGGGTACCTGGACTCGCTGGAACTCTGCTCGCTCCTACATTTCCCAAAAGCATTCATCAGTGCTTCAGGAAATGAGCCGAATTGAGCATGAAGGAGATACCTCGCTTTGAAACTGCACACAAAAATCAAATCAAGGTGTTTTAAAATGACACACTGAATGGAATGGAATGCAATGCTGCTCAATTCTTCCCAGACAGACCTCGGGAAGTCCTCTTGGCAAAGACGGCAGGAAAACATGAACGAATGATCCATGTCATCGTCTAATTTAACAATGAGATCCTTAAAGCAAAAAGAACAATGTTAATGAACATGTGGTCCAATGCAGGTGCTGTTGCCCCCCGCCCGCATGAGCCAAAAGAGGATGAGACAGTTGAATCACGCATCACCTGGAGCAAAGTCACGAAGTCCCCCAGGTAATCTTCGTGGACTTGCTCGACCGGGGCCCGTGTGAGCGGCAATGACATTATGGTGACGATGGCAACCTCGTCGGTCGCCACCATGCTCAATTGGGCTGAGCCGTCCAGCGAGGGAGAGTCAGATGACAGCACCAAGTCATACCTGCGGAACAAAACGAAAGAGAAAAAGACTTGTTGGGGTGCACATTCCTTAGGAGATGAAACAAAAGGAGGAGAAGCTAGGGTACCTGGACTCGCTGGAACTCTGCTCGCTCCTACATTTCCCAAAAGCATTCATCAGTGCTTCAGGAAATGAGCCGAATTGAGCATGAAGGAGATACCTCGCTTTGAAACTGCACACAAAAATCAAATCAAGGTGTTTTAAAATGACACACTGAATGGAATGGAATGCAATGCTGGTCAATTCTTCCCAGACAGACCTCGGGAAGTCCTCTTGGCAAAGATGGCAGGAAAACATGAACGAATGATCCATGTCATCGTCTAATTTAACAATGAGATCCTTAAAGCAAAAAGAACAATGTTAATGAACATGTGGTCCAATGCAGGTGCTGTTGCCCCCCGCCCGCATGAGCCAAAAGAGGATGAGACAGTTGAATCACGCATCACCTGGAGCAAAGTCACGAAGTCCCCCAGGTAATCTTCGTGGACTTGCTCGACCGGGGCCCGTGTGAGCGGCAATGACATTATGGTGACGATGGCAACCTCGTCGGTCGCCACCATGCTCAATTGGGCTGAGCCGTCCAGCGAGGGAGAGTCAGATGACAGCACCAAGTCATACCTGCGGAACAAAACGAAAGAGAAAAAGACTTGTTGGGGTGCACATTCCTTAGGAGATGAAACAAAAGGAGGAGAAGCTAGGGTACCTGGACTCGCTGGAACTCTGCTCGCTCCTACATTTCCCAAAAGCATTCATCAGTGCTTCAGGAAATGAGCCGAATTGAGCATGAAGGAGATACCTCGCTTTGAAACTGCACACAAAAATCAAATCAAGGTGTTTTAAAATGACACACTGAATGGAATGGAATGGAATGCAATGCTGGTCAATTCTTCCCAGACAGACCTCGGGAAGTCCTCTTGGCAAAGACTGCAGGAAAACATGAACGAATGATCCGTCACATCCACTAATGTCACAACGTGATCCTTTTAACCAAAAAGAACAATGTTGATAAACATGTGGTACAATGCAGATGCTGTTGCCCCCCGCCCGCATGAGCCAAAAGAGGATGAGACAGTTGAATCACTCATCACCTGGAGCAAAGTCACGAAGTCCCCCACGTAATCTTCGTGGACTTGCTCGACCGGGGCCCGTGTGAGCGGCAATGACATTATGGTGACGATGGCAAACTCGTTGGTCTCCACTATGCTCAATTCGGCTGAGCCGTCCAGCGAGGGAGAGTCGGACGACAGCAGCAAGTAATGCCTGCGGAAGAAAACAAAAGAGAAAAAGACTAGTTGGGGTGCACATTCCTTAGGAGATGAAACAAAAGGAGGAGAACCTAGGGTACCTGGACTTGCTGGAACTCTGTTCGCTCCCACATTTCCCAAAACACTTCATCAGCGCTTCAGGAAATGACCCGAGGTCACACATGTGTAGTTTATTGCAACACCAGAACAACCGGACATAACACAACACTCCACTCCACTCCACTCCTGGCTCGATTGGTTTGATGCAGAGCTGTGTTCAGAGAGGCTGGCTATCTTGCACTTTCAGCCATGTTTGATGAATTGGATCCGGAAGTGGTTTCGCAACTTGACTTTGAAATGAAGGTCTAAGCCAGTGGATTCGAATTCTAATGCTCGACGACATACCTCCTCCGCCCGTGTGCGCCAGTTTGGATTTTAGGTTATTGTTCCTCAAACAATGACCGGAGTTCCGTCTTCTGCCTGTTTTTCAGAGTAGCAAACTGGCGCTGCAACTTCGCCACCATCTTGTGAGCCTGAGAACGTCAGATGGCGTCATTTTTCCAGTCCATAGTAGGTCATCAATCAAGCAGGGTTCCCACATTCAGACAAATGACAACTAAAACCACTACTAACCCTCGACGTTTCGTTCGACGGTAACCGCAGGCAATCCTGCACCTGCTCTAAGCGGACGCCCACGGTCTCCGTTAGCTGGTGATGTTGTTGCATCACCGTACGCTGCACCACCGACTGGTGCCGGATTGGCTCCTCCAAGCGGGTCTGCACCTATGACGTGGTCCCAACAGATGGTTTGTCAACAATCCACAAGATGGCATCAAGCAGGGTTCCCACATTCAGACAAATGACAACTAAAAACACTACTAACCCTCGACGTTTCGTTCGACGGTAACCGCAGGCAATCCTGCACCTGCTCCAAGCGGACGCCCACGGTCGACGTTAGCTGGTCATGTAGTTGCATGACCGTACGCTGCACCACCGACTGGTGCCGGATTGGCTCCTTCAAGCGGGTCTGCACCTATGACGTGGTCCCAACAGATGGTTTGTCAACAATCCACAAGATGGCATCAAGCAGGGTTCCCACATTCAGACAAATGACAACTAAAAACACTACTAACCCTAGACGTTTTGTTCGACGGTAACCGCAGGCAATCCAGCACCTGCTCCAAACGGACGCCCACGATCGACATTGACTGATGTTGTCGCATCACTGTTTGGATTAAATTCCTTAAACAAGAACCTGAGTTACGTCTTGTGGCTGGCGTGGAGAGCAGCAAACCTGCGCTGCAACGTGGTCACCATCCTGCGAACCTGAGAACGTCAGATGGCGTCATTTTTCCAGTCCATAGTAGGTCATCAATCAAGCAGGGTTCCCACATTCAGACAAATGACAACTAAAAACACTACTAACCCTCGACGTTTCGTTCGACGGTAACCGCAGGCAATCCTGCACCTGCTCCAAGCGGACGCCCACGGTCGACGTTAGCTGGTCATGTAGTTGCATGACCGTACGCTCCAGCACCGACTGGTGTTGTATTTTTTTTGCCAAGCGGCTCTGCACGTATGACGTGGTCCCAACAGATGGTTTGTCAACAATCCACAAGATGGCATCAAGCAGGGTTCCCACATTCAGACAAATGACAACTAAAAACACTACTAACCCTCGACGTTTCATTCGACGGTAACCGCAGGCAATCCTGCACCTACTCCAAGCGGACGCCCACGGTCGACGTTAGCTGGTCATGTAGTTGCATGACCGTACGCTCCAGCACCGACTGGTGTTGTATTTTTTTTGCCAAGCGGGTCTGCACCTATGACGTGGTCCCAACAGATGGTTTGTCAACAATCCACAAGATGGCATCAAGCAGGGTTCCCACATTCAGACAAATGACAACTAAAAACACTACTAACCCTCGACGTTTCGTTCGACGGTAACCGCAGGCAATCCTGCACCTGCTCCAAGCGGACGCCCACGGTCGACGTTAGCTGGTCATGTAGTTGCATGACCGTACGCTGCACCACCGACTGGTGCCGGATTGGCTCCTTCAAGCGGGTCTGCACCTATGACGTGGTCCCAACAGATGGTTTGTCAACAATCCACAAGATGGCATCAAGCAGGGTTCCCACATTCAGACAAATGACAACTAAAAACACTACTAACCCTCGACGTTTCGTTCGACGGTAACCGCAGGCAATCCTGCACCTGCTCCAAGCGGACGCCCACGGTCGACGTTAGCTGGTCATGTAGTTGCATGACCGTACGCTGCACCACCGACTGGTGCCGGATTGGCTCCTTCAAGCGGGTCTGCACCTATGACGTGGTCCCAACAGATGGTTTGTCAACAATCCACAAGATGGCATCAAGCAGGGTTCCCACATTCAGACAAATGACAACTAAAAACACTACTAACCCTCGATGTTTCGTGAGACGGTAACCGCAGGCAATCCTGCACCTGCTCTAAGCGGACGCCCACGGTCTCCGTTAGCTGGTGATGTAGTTGCATCACCGTACGCTCCAGCACCGACTGGTGTTCAATTTTCTTTGCCAAGCGGGTCTGCACCTATGACGTGGTCCCAACAGATGGTTTGTCAGCAATCCACAAGATGGCATCGAGCAGGGCCTTACCTCAGCCACGGTCGACATTAACTGTCCTTGTTGTTGCACCATCTTACGCTCTACTCTTGAAACTCTTCAAAAAAACTTTAGGGCCTCCAGCCGATTATATTGGACTGGATTCCGGGTCCATGGTTACGTTCACCGCCTTGATGAGCTGCTCACACATGACGGCGACCTCCATGGTCCAAGTCGCAGCCGAGTGCTCAAACTTCATCTGCAGCTGCGATAGGGTTAGGGTTTGACGCGCCAACTCTTCGGTCTTCTCAGAAAGCATCTAATGGCACATTAGGACATGGACTAGAAACAAAATCTCATCCTCATCCTCTCTGGGCAACGTCCAAGACTGCTGCTGCTGCTGCTGCTGCTGCTGCTGCCTTGAAGCATAACGGTGACTTCCATAACTTTTGTTGACTGCTCCTGCCTTGAAGCCATTGCGGGAAATATCCGTGACTCGTCCAAGGTCCACGTGAGGATTGCCGGTCGAAATTTAAACGCTTCCACTTCTTCTTCGTCTTCTCCTAGCGGTTTTGTTGGCAGTTTGCAAACAACTTCGTGGCTGTTTCAAATGAGCCACGCGAATGTCAATGGCTGTTACAGCGCATCTCTCTAGCAGTGTGCCGCAGCAACGCAAACAGTGTCCTCGACTGTGTGAAGAAGGTGTGAAGTTATGTGATATGTGTCATGTTTCATTTATTTTTTTATTATTATTTTATTTATGTTATTTTTTTTTTTTAATTATTATTAATAAAGCAACATACTTCACAATGTATCACTACGACTAACCAGGATGGATGATTGATCTTGCAATTTAGTCAAATGACATTTAAAAAAAGTAATACATAATATAATTTTATTTGTACCATAAAAAAGACAACAATTGAGAAAAGCATTGATAATAATCCGATTTAATTGTTATTACAACATTAATGGTGATAATAATAAGAATCCAAATGACAAGAAAGACAAGGCACCACTAAAACACTATCTTGATAACGCTAAACCTGAAGAAAGTTTTTTGAAGAATATTCTCGAACTGATTCCAAAACAAAAACCTTCATTTTGAGCTCCACAAAAGCATCTAAATCCAGCACCAAAGTTCCTCATATTTTTCCAATGGTATTTATAGTTTTTTTATTTTTACAGGGGAAATGACACTGGTTGTGTTAAATGTGTATACAGACAGAATGGGTCAAAAAATGAGGACAATGAAACACATGTTTTTCTGTTTGAAATGAAGTGTAGTAAAATTCGAAATAAATGTTCAAATGGAGATGTACTTTTGGTCTGCCTGGCCCCTGATTTGAATCAAATTGTGGAAAATGGACTAACATTGCATCATTGTCCAATGAAACCATATCGTAACGTACATTTGATGATATACAGGCCGAATTTTTGGAATGACTGATACTATGAAATGATGAATGCATTTTGAGGGGTATTGGGGGGTCATTGTGGGCGGGCGGGGCTGAAGGGCGGAGCAGACGGCGGGCGGGCGGCTCTCGTCACCCTCTTCGTCCTCTTGGCCACAGACAGATGTTAGCGAGTTAGCCTAGCCGCGCTGAATATCTGCAGGATACCCAGAAAAAAGCCACACAGGGAGGGCCGGGGAGAACATGCAAACACCACAGCGAAATGTCTGTCAGCGCCCACCAATGCCTCCCATTTGAAATGGATTGGACCTCTTGTAGACAATGAGATTTAAAAAAATCCATTTTTTCCACCCTCTGGCCAAGGTGGACCTTCCCACCAGTGTGTTTATCATTGGTAGACGTCCAAATTCATTTGAAGTGGGAGGCCGGCAGCAAACGAACATTGTTTTTGCCCTCCCACGTCAATTGGATCGGGAGTCTAGCACCCTCTAACCGCATCAAAGAAGCTTGTTATGACTTGATTTGAATGACAATGCATGGGAACGTCGCCCCTACCAAGATGGCCGACCGGAGGGCATTTACTAGGTAGGGCGCAAGAAATGTTTCTTCATATCGAACGGGGGAGGGTGGCCGGTTTTATAAACATGTCATTTATTCCCCGCCGCCCGCCCACGCCCGATGGCTTGGACGTCTCTGGCTGTCAAATGAGTCTTTAGAATTGTTTTGTTTTTGTTTTTTTCTGAGAGGAATCCTTCTGCCAATAATAATTGCGTCAAGTACATTTTTGAAAGGATAAAAAGGAAGAAGGAAAAAGCCCTGATTCGGTGTCATTTAAAAATGTAAACAAGAAGGCAAAAAAAATAAAGTCACCTGAGAAAATGACGCAGACGAGACCAAGCATGACGATCCACGTGAGCGACCAGTCGAGGGATTGACGACGAGCGGGCTTTGTCCTGCTTGAAGTGCAAGAAGAGCGTTTGACACCGCCCCCTCCTTCTCATCATCATCATCATCATCATCATCATCATCATCATCATCATCATCATCATCATCATCATCATCAGGAGGAGGAAGAAGAGGCCAAACGGGTCCTGTAGCGCCCTCTAACGGATGAGCACCGGAAGTGCCAGCATTAGGTGGACGTGTTTTGATTGACGGCTCGACGGTGGTTTGTTGTTGACACTTTTCTGGAGAAAACATTTTTCATGTTCGAAAGAAAAACGGGGAAGGGGGAAAACCACGTTTTTGGCAAGGAATGGCCAATTTATCTCATAATCATATTTATTTCATAAAGGGGAGCAATTCTTCAGAATCCACACCAAAAAAAAAGTTCATTCCCATTACCGATTTGATTCATTTTTCAGTGTATTTACAGAATGTGCGTGGCTACATACGTGCAGGAGGAAATAGAAAAATCAAGTTTTTTTTTGAGCCTTCAAATGCGAGGAGGTCAGGGGGCGGGGCTTCACCGGCACTGTCGGATCTCCTGGTAAGGCGAGCGGTACAGGCAGTAATGCTGAACCACAAAGAGCACGTCGAAGCAAACCGAGAAGAGACCCAAGCCGAACTTGGTGGGGTCGCCGAAGATCAGCTGCCATTCGTCTGCGGAAGAAAAAAAAGAAAAGAAAGAAAAACAGACTAAAATCATCCAAAACGGGCAAGCATCTGACTCCAAATTGGACGTCCCACGCCAACAGCGGTTGAGAAATGAGTTTGAGTTTGATTGATTGAAGCAGATTTTGATGCAATTTCATGAATGGGAACGTTGCCCCATCCAACATGGCCGTTGGAAGACTTCAGATGAAGTCGTAAGTCGCTCGCTACTCAACTGAACTGACTTTGGCGCCAGGCGTCCAATCAAGCGGTGTCCAATCACATGAGTATTTGACTCGATAAAACAAGGGCATTGTCGTCGTATACAAAAAGTACAGAGGTAGCTAGCACTGGTTATGAAATGAATTGGATCCGGCGGAAGTGGTTTGGCAACTTGTTGAATTTGAAATGAAGGTCTAAGCCAGTGGATTCGAATTCTAATGCTCGATGACATACCTCCTCCTCCGTCCGTGTGCGCCAGTTTGGATTTTAGGTTATTGTTCCTGAAACAATAACCTGAGCTCCGTCTTCTGCCTGGAGTGGACAGCAGTAAACCTGCGCTTCAACGTCAACACCATCCTGCGAACCTGAGAACGTCAGATGGCGTCATTTTTCCAGTCCATAGTAGGTCATCAATCAAGCAGGGTTCCCACATTCAGACAAATGACAACTAAAAACACTACTAACCCACGACGTTTCGTGAGACGGTAACCGCAGGCAATCCAGCACGTGCTCTAAGCGGACGCCCACGGTCGACGTTAGCTGGTGATGTTGTCGCATCACCGTACGCTGCACCACCGACTGGTGCTGGATTCGCTCCTCCAAGCGGGTCTGCACCTATGACGTGGTCCCAACAGATGGTTTGTCAGCAATCCACAAGACGGCATCGAGCAGGGCCTTACCACAGCCGAGTGCTCAAATTTAGTCCGCAGCTCGTCGCAATGACGGACGGCTCGCTAATGACCAATAGGACATTTGACTCATTCATTTTGTTGTAGCTGTTTCATTTGGATATAGTATTACCACTGTAGGAGTAAAACTATGGTTGTTAACTCGATGACAATGAACAAAAGGTTTACTGTCTGAGTTTGTTCGACGGGACCAGACAGAGTTAAGGAATTAGGGATAGGTGCTAAAACTGCACGTCTAAGACTAGCGATAGCGAACTGGTTTGACTTCTCGATTCCGAGCGCAGAAGCGCCAACTCTTCGGTCTTCTCAGAAAGCATCTAATGGCACATTAGGACATGGACTAGAAACAAAATCTCATCCTCATCTTCTCTGGGCAATGTTAAAGGTTCATTCCAATTTGGTATCTTGACAGTGGACATAAAAACCCACCTGTTCTAAATCCTCCTGTGTCTTCGCCAATTGAACCTGCAGCCTTTCTGTTTCTGCCTGTGACATAAAGACAACATCATACATGTCAAGTGATACATTTTCCCAGTGTTTTATACCTTTTGTAATCATTTTAAATGGTGTACGCCGTATAACAACTTTTGTGCGAGAAAAAAATGGTTTTTAAAAAAGGGCCGTTATTTGTAAAAAACGCCAGCCCTTATTTTGAAAATGTGCTGCAGTTTCACTCCAAGCCAGCTAGGGTGTCCCGAGCAATGTGTTCATGAACATGTGGTCCAATGCAGGTGCTGTTGCCCGCCCGCCCGCATGAGCCAAAAGAGGATGAGACAGTTGAATCAAGCATCACCTGGAGCAAAGTCACAAGGTCGCCCACATATTCTTCTTTGACCTCCTCGACCTTGGCCCGTGTGAACGGCAATGACAATATGGTGCCGCTGGCAAACTCGTCGGTCTTCATTAGGCTCAATTCAGCCGAGCCGTCCAGCGAGGGAGAGTCGGACGACAGCACCAACTCATACCTGCGGAACAAAATGAAAGAGAAAAATACTTGTTGGGGTGCACATTCCTTAGGAGATGAAACAAAAGGAGGAGAAGCTAGGGTACCTGGACTCGCTGGAACTCTGTTTGCTCCCACATTTCCCAAAAGCCTTCATCAGCGCTTCAGGAAATGAGCCGAATTGCGCATGAAGGCCATACCTCTCTTTCAAACTGCACACAAAAATAAAATCAAGGTGTTTTAAAATGACACACTGAATGGAATGCAATGCTGGTCAATTCTTCCCAGACAGACCTCGGGAAGTCCTCTTGGCAAAGACGGCAGGCAAACAGGAAAGAACGATCCGTGTCATCGGCTAATGTAACAAGGAGATCCTTAAAGCAAAAAGAAAAGGTCAATCAATAGACACATTGCTTACCACTCCCAGAAAGCCAACACACATTTTATGTCCAAGAAGAATTCTAATTTTATTTGCAAAATGTTTGAGTAATGATTAAAAATAAATAATAATGATACAGTACAGACGCTCCCCTACTTACGAACATTCGACTTACGAACAACGGTACATACGAACATGTCTGCAAATTGCGTTTATGTCGAAAAATGTGAGTCACTTCGATTTTGTATTGCGCGCCTTTTTCCGAGTAGTGCTTCTTTCCGCCGCTAATACCGACGACGCCTGGCGCTGAGAGCGCTCGGCTCACCCAGCATCCACCTTCCTCTGCCCAGTTCGTTGCAGTGCGCAAGTTGCGCAAGTGCGTGACATATCTCCAGTGCGCAAAGAACCTTTTTCATTTTTATCATGAAATATCTCGTGCAGCCATTATTCAATATGGTTGGTGAAAAGCGAAAGGCTTCTAGTGAAGGAGATGCAAGCCATTTCATTTGAAACCAGTGGCAATAATAACGAAGCTTGATGCGCGTGAGAAAGTGGTGAGCGTTGCACGGGAATACAACTTGAATCGTTCCACCGACCGTCAGTACCATTTATAAACAGAAAGATGGAGCAGCAGGACCCAAATATTGAACGTTGCACAAAGTTTGCAAATCAATTGAATGATGCCATACAGTGCTACCGCATCATTTATGATGAAAAAAAGAAGAAAATGGTGCAATCGTCGTTAGCTCGCTTCTTTCGGCCACTTTCTAATACATACATTTCTCTCTCTATACAGTAGTGTACATATTCTCTTCATTTTATTAAAAAAATTTTTTTTCAGTACAAACCAATGCGTGTTACTTATACAAGCCTTAAACATACAAATGCACTTATATTTACCTTCAATATACTTATATCGGCCTTAAAGATAAATGATAATACAAAATATAGCACTGAATCAACTTACCAACTATTTCAACTTATGAACAACCGCTCGGAACCTAACTCCTTCGTTCGTAAGTAGGGGAGCGTCTGTACATGCTATTTCCATGTGTAACACAAATTTGGCCACAAGACATCGATGGTTTAAATTGAGGTTGCAATGTCACTCATTCTCAACAATGAAGACTTTTCTCATGGCACTTTTATTTAACATGAAGACAGTAAAGCACAGGATTTTTGATAGATTTGAAAAAAAAATGCTGTACTCACGTGTTTTTGAGGATCACTTGTGCTCGGCTGAAGTCCCATGGTGATGCGGAGGTGTTTTGTTCTGTAAGTATAAAGGACTGTTTTCAGGGTTGATACAAGCAACTTCTGCAGACATGTAGACATTTTGAAATTGGCATCGAATTGACCAGCCACAAATGTTAAATGTGTCAGTATTTTGTTGTCTACTAATACCTTTGACTAGAATTAGACTAGACACAGAATTCTTAACGGTTAAATAGTCCAAGAAATTGAAAGGTTACCGAGTTTCTGCGTGTGATGACAAGTAGGCTTTTGTGTTGTGGTAATGACGACATGGCCTATGGCCGATTATTATTATGATTATTATTATTATTAATGATTGGAATCCCCCGTATTAAGCAATAGAAAAGCGTACAAATGCAACGCGGCACATATTTACTCACATACTAGGGTGCACGTAAAAGTGTTATGGTCGCGCCGCGTTGTCGTGACGCGACCGTGAATGTATTCGGACCCATAGCTCCTTAAATAACGAAACAGGAAATGATTTAATCATTTCCTGTTTCGTGTGAAAGGGGAATGCGTGTGCGCATATCATGCTTAAAGCATGACAATATTAGCAGTTGACGATGGCGTTTTCGTCTGCTACCAGTGACCGAGACGATCCGGATTACAGCCGAAATGCGTCAAACGAGATCCGTTTTACAAAAAACGTACTTAAAAAAAAATCCCGTACAAAAGTTGTTATACGGCGTACACAATTTGAAATGATCAAAAAACGTATAAAATAAGGGGAAAACGTATAAGTTGACAGGTATGCGGGGAATAGTCACCGCCATTACTTAGACACAGAATTCTTAACGGTAAAATAGCCCCGGGGACTAAATTGACAGGTCAAAACTTGACTATCTTTGCTAAAACAACAATAAGGACCTCAACAAGTATGCTTTTTTTTTCCGATTACCTGTCGTTGCAGCCTTGAGACCTAACGGTGACTTCCATAACTTTTGTGGACTGCTCCTGACTTGACGCCATTGCGGGAAAAATGTGTGACTCGTCCAAGGTCCACGTGAGAAATGCCAGTTGAAATTTAAGCGCTTCCACTTCTTCTTCGTCTTCTTCTTCTTCTTCTTCTTCTTCTTCTTCGTGTTTCTCTTCTTTGTCTCCTCCTAGCGGTTTTGTTGGGAGTTTGCAAACAAGTTCACAATGTATCACTACGACTAACCAGAATGGATGATTGATCTTGCAATTTAGTCAAATGACATTGAAAAAGTAATACACAATAATACTATGTATTTATTTGTACCATAAAAAAGACAACAATTGAGAAAAGCATTGATAATAATCCGATTTTATTGTTATTACAACATTAATGATAATAATAATAAGAAGAATCCAAATGACAAGAAAGACAAGGCACGACTAAAACACTACCTTGATAACGCTAAACCTGAAGAAAGTTTGGCTCTGATCCGGATAGTCTCGGTCGGTCACTGGTAGCAGACAAAAACATGATTGTCGATTGCTAATGGTGTCAGGCTTTGAGCCTGACATGCACCCGCGCGTCAGTCACTACTGCCCTTTTCACTATAGAAATATAGACAGTGTCAGTAAGCAATGTACATAGACAGTAGTCAAGGTGAATAATGTGGTTTTATTTGTGTGTTTTTTGTGTGTGTCGGTCTGTTGTGGTGTGGATCTTTCACTCTCACAGTGGAACATTTTTGCTCCGTGTCTAACTTTTCCGCCAGCCCTTATTTTGAAAATGTGCTGCAGTTTTACTCCAAGACAGCTAGGATGTCCCGAGCAATGTGTTCATAAACATGTGTGTCAGGCCCCAGACGAGATTGGTGGCTGGTTGCGCCCGCCACCCAACCACAGGTCCTGCCTCTAATGCAGGGCTGTCAAAGTCATTTGGCATGGTGGGCCACATACGGCGGCCTAGGGAGATGTCAAGTGGGCCGGACCATTAAAATGATACCATGCTCTGCTATAAATAACCCAAATATCATGTCTTTCCTTTGTTTTGGTGTAAAGAAGCACAAGAACATTAGGAAAATATGGAAATGGAATGAACTATCCTTTCATGAAACACCTCATATTTCCTTAGATAAATGTGCAATTGACTTTTATCATTCACAAATAGGCATTGCAACGGATCCCACTGATTGTACAAAGGCACAAAACTTGAATTGGTACTGAAAAATATAGTCATGCACTTTAAGATTAAAAGAGACTTTTAATGAAAGGAATTTTTAAACCACTTACACATACGCATATAAAATCAAAATGTAATCTTTGCGTGCACTTTACAAACTAAGGAGAGTGATTTGAAATGTGTAATGAAGAAAGTTTCTGTCTCAGTGATGCAGCTTGTCTTCTACTCTGATGGAAAGAGTGCGCCCCTTAGCGGATAATCCGTGAATTGCAGCGAATTCAAAATATGAATTCCATGTCTTTGATGCATTTTTTCCACTTTCAAATGATCCTGCGGGCCTGATCGAACCTCCTTGGGGGCCGGTTCCGGCCCGCGGGCCGTAAATTTGACACCCCTGCCTCTAATGACTCGAGGGCTGCCAGGTGTGAGTCATTAGCCAGTGAGGAGTATTTAAGGCCACCAAGAACAGGACCACACTGCGGGATCGTCTGATCTGCTCACAGTGAGGTACGTACCTGCTTGTATTTTCTCGCCTGCCTTCGTTGATTTAAGACCTCTTGTTTTGCTCCCAGGATTCCGACTACGCTCGGCCTCCACGACCACGGATACGCCTAACGACACGCCGACGCCATCCCGACGCCATCCCCACGCCATCCCCTCTGGTGCCTGGCCTTTCACTTGGATCATTCTAATCAAGATTGGAGAAGCAGACTCCCAGCCCTCGCCTGCTTTGGGCTCTTCCACCCCCAATCAAAACAGCACGATCCTCTAACATGGACCCCGCGGGCGCAGGCCAGGCCCCCCCCGACCCAATTTGGCAGGTGGTGGAACAGCATACCCAAGCTATTGCGTACCTCTGTTCTAAGGTATCGAGCATGGCTGAGACCCCTGGATGACATACGAGCACTACTCAATTCTTTGCCTCATTCACCAAGTGCACAGCTAACCCCAGCCGCTCCCCTGGTAACACCGATATCGCCGCAACAGGGACCTAAGGCCCCCCTACGGTGGAGATCTCGGCGCATGCCGGCGCTTCCTGGTTCAATGGCAGTTGGTGTTTGAACAACCGAGCCTCACCCACACCTCGGACCGAGCCAAGATCGCTTACCTGATCGGCTGCCTTCGTGATGAGGCCCTAGCCTGGGCGAGCGCCGAATGGGAGAGGGGCTCCCGCATTTGTACCTCCTACGACTTATTGACCGCAGAGATGCGAAAGATCTTCGACCAGCCGGTGGGCGCTTAAGAGCTCTCAGACAAGGCGTCCGGAGCGTGGCAAAAGACTGGGTCGAATTCCGCATCTTAGCCGCCGAGAGTGCCTTTAATGACTCCGCCCTCCCTCCACGACGGCTGAATGTGGAGATGCGGGAGGAGCTGGCGATCCGAGAGGAACCAGGGTCCCTCGACGCGCTCGTGGAATTGGCCATCCGGATCGACAGCCAACTAGAAAGACAACGAGGGCAGCGGCAAGGTGACTCGCAGGTGGTCGCCATGCTTGGACTTCGGAGGAACGTGACCCCCGATCATAACAATGTGGTACAATGCAGGTGCTGTTGCCCGCCCGCCTGCATGAGCCAAAAGAGGATGAGACAGTTGAATCACGCATCACCTGGAGCAAAGTCACGAGGTCCCCCACGTATTTATTGACCTGCTCGACCGTGGCCCGTGTGAGCGTCAAAGATAATTTGGTGATGCAGAACAACTCGTCGGTCTCCACTATGCTCAATTGGGCTGAGCCGTCCAGCGAGGGAGAGTCGGACGAGAGCACCAAGTCATACCTGCGGAAGAAAACAAAAGAGAAAAAGACTTGTTGGGGTGCACATTCCTTAGGAGATGAAACAAAAGGAGGAGAACCTAGGGTACCTGGACTCGCTGGAACTCTGCGCGCTCCCACATTTCTCAAAATACTTGATCAGGGCTTCAGGAAATGACTCGAATTGAGCTTGAAGGCCATACCTCGCTTTTAAACTGCACACAAAAATCAAATCAAGGTGTTTTAAAATGACACACTGAATGGAATGGAATGGAATGGAATGCAATGCTGGTCAATTCTTCCCAGACAGACCTCGGGAGTCCTCTTGGCAAAGACAGCAGGAAAACATGAACGAATGATCCGTCACATCCACCAATGTCACAATGAGATCCTTTAACCAAAAAGAACAATGTTAATGAACATGTGGTACAATGCAGGTGCTGTTGCCCACCCGCCCGCATGAGCCAAAAGAGGATGAGACAGTTGAATCACGCATCACCTGGAGCAAAGTCACAAAGTCCCCCACGTAATCTTCGTGGACTTGCTCGACCGGGGCCCGTGTGAGCGGCAATGACAATATGGTGACGATGGCAACCTCGTTGGTCATCATTAGGCTCAATTGGGCTGAGCCGTCCAGCGAGGGAGAGTCGGATGACAGCACCAAGTCATACCTGCGGAACAAAACGAAAGAGAAAAAGACTTGTTGGGGTGCACATTCCTTAGGAGATGAAACAAAAGGAGGAGAAGCTAGGGTACCTGGACTCGCTGGAACTCTGCTCGCTCCTACATTTCCCAAAAGCATTCATCAGTGCTTCAGGAAATGAGCCGAATTGAGCATGAAGGAGATACCTCGCTTTGAAACTGCACACAAAAATCAAATCAAGGTGTTTTAAAATGACACACTGAATGGAATGGAATGCAATGCTGGTCAATTCTTCCCAGACAGACCTCGGGAAGTCCTCTTGGCAAAGACGGCAGGAAAACATGAACGAATGATCCATGTCATCGTCTAATTTAACAATGAGATCCTTAAAGCAAAAAGAACAATGTTAATGAACATGTGGTCCAATGCAGGTGCTGTTGCCCCCCGCCCGCATGAGCCAAAAGAGGATGAGACAGTTGAATCACGCATCACCTGGAGCAAAGTCACGAAGTCCCCCAGGTAATCTTCGTGGACTTGCTCGACCGGGGCCCGTGTGAGCGGCAATGACATTATGGTGACGATGGCAACCTCGTCGGTCGCCACCATGCTCAATTGGGCTGAGCCGTCCAGCGAGGGAGAGTCAGATGACAGCACCAAGTCATACCTGCGGAACAAAACGAAAGAGAAAAAGACTTGTTGGGGTGCACATTCCTTAGGAGATGAAACAAAAGGAGGAGAAGCTAGGGTACCTGGACTCGCTGGAACTCTGCTCGCTCCTACATTTCCCAAAAGCATTCATCAGTGCTTCAGGAAATGAGCCGAATTGAGCATGAAGGAGATACCTCGCTTTGAAACTGCACACAAAAATCAAATCAAGGTGTTTTAAAATGACACACTGAATGGAATGGAATGGAATGCAATGCTGGTCAATTCTTCCCAGACAGACCTCGGGAAGTCCTCTTGGCAAAGACGGCAGGAAAACATGAACGAATGATCCGTCACATCCACTAATGTCACAACGTGATCCTTTTAACCAAAAAGAACAATGTTGATAAACATGTGGTACAATGCAGATGCTGTTGCCCCCCGCCCGCATGAGCCAAAAGAGGATGAGACAGTTGAATCACTCATCACCTGGAGCAAAGTCACGAAGTCCCCCACGTAATCTTCGTGGACTTGCTCGACCGGGGCCCGTGTGAGCGGCAATGACATTATGGTGACGATGGCAAACTCGTTGGTCTCCACTATGCTCAATTCGGCTGAGCCGTCCAGCGAGGGAGAGTCGGACGACAGCAGCAAGTAATGCCTGCGGAAGAAAACAAATGAGAAAAAGACTAGTTGGGGTGCACATTCCTTAGGAGATGAAACAAAAGGAGGAGAACCTAGGGTACCTGGACTTGCTGGAACTCTGTTCGCTCCCACATTTCCCAAAACACTTCATCAGCGCTTCAGGAAATGACCCGAGGTCACACATGTGTAGTTTATTGCAACACCAGAACAACCGGACATAACACAACACTCCACTCCACTCCACTCCTGGCTCGATTGGTTTGATGCAGAGCTGTGTTCAGAGAGGCTGGCTATCTTGCACTTTCAGCCATGTTTGATGAATTGGATCCGGAAGTGGTTTCGCAACTTGACTTTGAAATGAAGGTCTAAGCCAGTGGATTCGAATTCTAATGCTCGACGACATACCTCCTCCGCCCGTGTGCGCCAGTTTGGATTTTAGGTTATTGTTCCTCAAACAATGACCGGAGTTCCGTCTTCTGCCTGTTTTTCAGAGTAGCAAACTGGCGCTGCAACTTCGCCACCATCTTGTGAGCCTGAGAACGTCAGATGGCGTCATTTTTCCAGTCCATAGTAGGTCATCAATCAAGCAGGGTTCCCACATTCAGACAAATGACAACTAAAACCACTACTAACCCTCGACGTTTCGTTCGACGGTAACCGCAGGCAATCCTGCACCTGCTCTAAGCGGACGCCCACGGTCTCCGTTAGCTGGTGATGTTGTTGCATCACCGTACGCTGCACCACCGACTGGTGCCGGATTGGCTCCTCCAAGCGGGTCTGCACCTATGACGTGGTCCCAACAGATGGTTTGTCAACAATCCACAAGATGGCATCAAGCAGGGTTCCCACATTCAGACAAATGACAACTAAAAACACTACTAACCCTAGACGTTTTGTTCGACGGTAACCGCAGGCAATCCAGCACCTGCTCCAAACGGACGCCCACGGTCGACATTGACTGATGTTGTCGCATCACTGTTTGGATTAAATTCCTTAAACAAAAACCTGAGTTCCGTCTTGTGGCTGGCGTGGAGAGCAGCAAACCTGCGCTGCAACGTGGTCACCATCCTGCGAACCTGAGAACGTCAGATGGCGTCATTTTTCCAGTCCATAGTAGGTCATCAATCAAGCAGGGTTCCCACATTCAGACAAATGACAACTAAAAACACTGCTAACCCTCGACGTTTCGTTCGACGGTAACCGCAGGCAATCCTGCACCTGCTCCAAGCGGACGCCCACGGTCGACGTTAGCTGGTCATGTAGTTGCATGACCGTACGCTCCAGCACCGACTGGTGTTGTATTTTTTTTGCCAAGCGGGTCTGCACCTATGACGTGGTCCCAACAGATGGTTTGTCAACAATCCACAAGATGGCATCAAGCAGGGTTCCCACATTCAGACAAATGACAACTAAAAACACTACTAACCCTCGACGTTTCGTTCGACGGTAACCGCAGGCAATCCTGCACCTGCTCCAAGCGGACGCCCACGGTCGACGTTAGCTGGTCATGTAGTTGCATGACCGTACGCTGCACCACCGACTGGTGCCGGATTGGCTCCTTCAAGCGGGTCTGCACCTATGACGTGGTCCCAACAGATGGTTTGTCAACAATCCACAAGATGGCATCAAGCAGGGTTCCCACATTCAGACAAATGACAACTAAAAACACTACTAACCCTAGACGTTTTGTTCGACGGTAACCGCAGGCAATCCAGCACCTGCTCCAAACGGACGCCCACGATCGACATTGACTGATGTTGTCGCATCACTGTTTGGATTAAATTCCTTAAACAAGAACCTGAGTTACGTCTTGTGGCTGGCGTGGAGAGCAGCAAACCTGCGCTGCAACGTGGTCACCATCCTGCGAACCTGAGAACGTCAGATGGCGTCATTTTTCCAGTCCATAGTAGGTCATCAATCAAGCAGGGTTCCCACATTCAGACAAATGACAACTAAAAACACTACTAACCCTCGACGTTTCGTTCGACGGTAACCGCAGGCAATCCTGCACCTGCTCCAAGCGGACGCCCACGGTCGACGTTAGCTGGTCATGTAGTTGCATGACCGTACGCTCCAGCACCGACTGGTGTTGTATTTTTTTTGCCAAGCGGCTCTGCACGTATGACGTGGTCCCAACAGATGGTTTGTCAACAATCCACAAGATGGCATCAAGCAGGGTTCCCACATTCAGACAAATGACAACTAAAAACACTACTAACCCTCGACGTTTCGTTCGACGGTAACCGCAGGCAATCCTGCACCTACTCCAAGCGGACGCCCACGGTCGACGTTAGCTGGTCATGTAGTTGCATGACCGTACGCTCCAGCACCGACTGGTGTTGTATTTTTTTTGCCAAGCGGGTCTGCACCTATGACGTGGTCCCAACAGATGGTTTGTCAACAATCCACAAGATGGCATCAAGCAGGGTTCCCACATTCAGACAAATGACAACTAAAAACACTACTAACCCTCGACGTTTCGTTCGACGGTAACCGCAGGCAATCCTGCACCTGCTCCAAGCGGACGCCCACGGTCGACGTTAGCTGGTCATGTAGTTGCATGACCGTACGCTGCACCACCGACTGGTGCCGGATTGGCTCCTTCAAGCGGGTCTGCACCTATGACGTGGTCCCAACAGATGGTTTGTCAACAATCCACAAGATGGCATCAAGCAGGGTTCCCACATTCAGACAAATGACAACTAAAAACACTACTAACCCTCGACGTTTCGTTCGACGGTAACCGCAGGCAATCCTGCACCTGCTCCAAGCGGACGCCCACGGTCGACGTTAGCTGGTCATGTAGTTGCATGACCGTACGCTGCACCACCGACTGGTGCCGGATTGGCTCCTTCAAGCGGGTCTGCACCTATGACGTGGTCCCAACAGATGGTTTGTCAACAATCCACAAGATGGCATCAAGCAGGGTTCCCACATTCAGACAAATGACAACTAAAAACACTACTAACCCTCGATGTTTCGTGAGACGGTAACCGCAGGCAATCCTGCACCTGCTCTAAGCGGACGCCCACGGTCTCCGTTAGCTGGTGATGTAGTTGCATCACCGTACGCTCCAGCACTGACTGGTGTTCAATTTTCTTTGCCAAGCGGGTCTGCACCTATGACGTGGTCCCAACAGATGGTTTGTCAGCAATCCACAAGATGGCATCGAGCAGGGCCTTACCTCAGCCACGGTCGACATTAACTGTCCTTGTTGTTGCACCATCTTACGCTCTACTCTTGAAACTCTTCAAAAAAACTTTAGGGCCTCCAGCCGATTATATTGGACTGGATTCCGGGTCCATGGTTACGTTCACCGCCTTGATGAGCTGCTCACACATGACGGCGACCTCCATGGTCCAAGTCGCAGCCGAGTGCTCAAACTTCATCTGCAGCTGCGATAGGGTTAGGGTTTGACGCGCCAACTCTTCGGTCTTCTCAGAAAGCATCTAATGGCACATTAGGACATGGACTAGAAACAAAATCTCATCCTCATCCTCTCTGGGCAACGTCCAAGACTGCTGCTGCTGCTGCTGCTGCTGCTGCTGCCTTGAAGCATAACGGTGACTTCCATAACTTTTGTTGACTGCTCCTGCCTTGAAGCCATTGCGGGAAATATCCGTGACTCGTCCAAGGTCCACGTGAGGATTGCCGGTCGAAATTTAAACGCTTCCACTTCTTCTTCGTCTTCTCCTAGCGGTTTTGTTGGCAGTTTGCAAACAACTTCGTGGCTGTTTCAAATGAGCCACGCGAATGTCAATGGCTGTTACAGCGCATCTCTCTAGCAGTGTGCCGCAGCAACGCAAACAGTGTCCTCGACTGTGTGAAGAAGGTGTGAAGTTATGTGATATGTGTCATGTTTCATTTATTTTTTTATTATTATTTTATTTATGTTATTTTTTTTTTTTAATTATTATTAATAAAGCAACATACTTCACAATGTATCACTACGACTAACCAGGATGGATGATTGATCTTGCAATTTAGTCAAATGACATTTAAAAAAAGTAATACATAATATAATTTTATTTGTACCATAAAAAAGACAACAATTGAGAAAAGCATTGATAATAATCCGATTTAATTGTTATTACAACATTAATGGTGATAATAATAAGAATCCAAATGACAAGAAAGACAAGGCACCACTAAAACACTATCTTGATAACGCTAAACCTGAAGAAAGTTTTTTGAAGAATATTCTCGAACTGATTCCAAAACAAAAACCTTCATTTTGAGCTCCACAAAAGCATCTAAATCCAGCACCAAAGTTCCTCATATTTTTCCAATGGTATTTATAGTTTTTTTATTTTTACAGGGGAAATGACACTGGTTGTGTTAAATGTGTATACAGACAGAATGGGTCAAAAAATGAGGACAATGAAACACATGTTTTTCTGTTTGAAATGAAGTGTAGTAAAATTCGAAATAAATGTTCAAATGGAGATGTACTTTTGGTCTGCCTGGCCCCTGATTTGAATCAAATTGTGGAAAATGGACTAACATTGCATCATTGTCCAATGAAACCATATCGTAACGTACATTTGATGATATACAGGCCGAATTTTTGGAATGACTGATACTATGAAATGATGAATGCATTTTGAGGGGTATTGGGGGGTCATTGTGGGCGGGCGGGGCTGAAGGGCGGAGCAGACGGCGGGCGGGCGGCTCTCGTCACCCTCTTCGTCCTCTTGGCCACAGACAGATGTTAGCGAGTTAGCCTAGCCGCGCTGAATATCTGCAGGATACCCAGAAAAAAGCCACACAGGGAGGGCCGGGGAGAACATGCAAACACCACAGCGAAATGTCTGTCAGCGCCCACCAATGCCTCCCATTTGAAATGGATTGGACCTCTTGTAGACAATGAGATTTAAAAAAATCCATTTTTTCCACCCTCTGGCCAAGGTGGACCTTCCCACCAGTGTGTTTATCATTGGTAGACGTCCAAATTCATTTGAAGTGGGAGGCCGGCAGCAAACGAACATTGTTTTTGCCCTCCCACGTCAATTGGATCGGGAGTCTAGCACCCTCTAACCGCATCAAAGAAGCTTGTTATGACTTGATTTGAATGACAATGCATGGGAACGTCGCCCCTACCAAGATGGCCGACCGGAGGGCATTTACTAGGTAGGGCGCAAGAAATGTTTCTTCATATCGAACGGGGGAGGGTGGCCGGTTTTATAAACATGTCATTTATTCCCCGCCGCCCGCCCACGCCCGATGGCTTGGACGTCTCTGGCTGTCAAATGAGTCTTTAGAATTGTTTTGTTTTTGTTTTTTTCTGAGAGGAATCCTTCTGCCAATAATAATTGCGTCAAGTACATTTTTGAAAGGATAAAAAGGAAGAAGGAAAAAGCCCTGATTCGGTGTCATTTAAAAATGTAAACAAGAAGGCAAAAAAAATAAAGTCACCTGAGAAAATGACGCAGACGAGACCAAGCATGACGATCCACGTGAGCGACCAGTCGAGGGATTGACGACGAGCGGGCTTTGTCCTGCTTGAAGTGCAAGAAGAGCGTTTGACACCGCCCCCTCCTTCTCATCATCATCATCATCATCATCATCATCATCATCATCATCATCATCATCATCATCATCATCATCAGGAGGAGGAAGAAGAGGCCAAACGGGTCCTGTAGCGCCCTCTAACAGATGAGCACCGGAAGTGCCAGCATTAGGTGGACGTGTTTTGATTGACGGCTCGACGGTGGTTTGTTGTTGACACTTTTCTGGAGAAAACATTTTTCATGTTCGAAAGAAAAACGGGGAAGGGGGAAAACCACGTTTTTGGCAAGGAATGGCCAATTTATCTCATAATCATATTTATTTCATAAAGGGGAGCAATTCTTCAGAATCCACACCAAAAAAAAAGTTCATTCCCATTACCGATTTGATTCATTTTTCAGTGTATTTACAGAATGTGCGTGGCTACATACGTGCAGGAGGAAATAGAAAAATCAAGTTTTTTTTTGAGCCTTCAAATGCGAGGAGGTCAGGGGGCGGGGCTTCACCGGCACTGTCGGATCTCCTGGTAAGGCGAGCGGTACAGGCAGTAATGCTGAACCACAAAGAGCACGTCGAAGCAAACCGAGAAGAGACCCAAGCCGAACTTGGTGGGGTCGCCGAAGATCAGCTGCCATTCGTCTGCGGAAGAAAAAAAAGAAAAGAAAGAAAAACAGACTAAAATCATCCAAAACGGGCAAGCATCTGACTCCAAATTGGACGTCCCACGCCAACAGCGGTTGAGAAATGAGTTTGAGTTTGATTGATTGAAGCAGATTTTGATGCAATTTCATGAATGGGAACGTTGCCCCATCCAACATGGCCGTTGGAAGACTTCAGATGAAGTCGTAAGTCGCTCGCTACTCAACTGAACTGACTTTGGCGCCAGGCGTCCAATCAAGCGGTGTCCAATCACATGAGTATTTGACTCGATAAAACAAGGGCATTGTCGTCGTATACAAAAAGTACAGAGGTAGCTAGCACTGGTTATGAAATGAATTGGATCCGGCGGAAGTGGTTTGGCAACTTGTTGAATTTGAAATGAAGGTCTAAGCCAGTGGATTCGAATTCTAATGCTCGATGACATACCTCCTCCTCCGTCCGTGTGCGCCAGTTTGGATTTTAGGTTATTGTTCCTGAAACAATAACCTGAGCTCCGTCTTCTGCCTGGAGTGGACAGCAGTAAACCTGCGCTTCAACGTCAACACCATCCTGCGAACCTGAGAACGTCAGATGGCGTCATTTTTCCAGTCCATAGTAGGTCATCAATCAAGCAGGGTTCCCACATTCAGACAAATGACAACTAAAAACACTACTAACCCACGACGTTTCGTGAGACGGTAACCGCAGGCAATCCAGCACGTGCTCTAAGCGGACGCCCACGGTCGACGTTAGCTGGTGATGTTGTCGCATCACCGTACGCTGCACCACCGACTGGTGCTGGATTCGCTCCTCCAAGCGGGTCTGCACCTATGACGTGGTCCCAACAGATGGTTTGTCAGCAATCCACAAGACGGCATCGAGCAGGGCCTTACCACAGCCGAGTGCTCAAATTTAGTCCGCAGCTCGTCGCAATGACGGACGGCTCGCTAATGACCAATAGGACATTTGACTCATTCATTTTGTTGTAGCTGTTTCATTTGGATATAGTATTACCACTGTAGGAGTAAAACTATGGTTGTTAACTCGATGACAATGAACAAAAGGTTTACTGTCTGAGTTTGTTCGACGGGACCAGACAGAGTTAAGGAATTAGGGATAGGTGCTAAAACTGCACGTCTAAGACTAGCGATAGCGAACTGGTTTGACTTCTCGATTCCGAGCGCAGAAGCGCCAACTCTTCGGTCTTCTCAGAAAGCATCTAATGGCACATTAGGACATGGACTAGAAACAAAATCTCATCCTCATCTTCTCTGGGCAATGTTAAAGGTTCATTCCAATTTGGTATCTTGACAGTGGACATAAAAACCCACCTGTTCTAAATCCTCCTGTGTCTTCGCCAATTGAACCTGCAGCCTTTCTGTTTCTGCCTGTGACATAAAGACAACATCATACATGTCAAGTGATACATTTTCCCAGTGTTTTATACCTTTTGTAATCATTTTAAATGGTGTACGCCGTATAACAACTTTTGTGCGAGAAAAAAATGGTTTTTAAAAAAGGGCCGTTATTTGTAAAAAACGCCAGCCCTTATTTTGAAAATGTGCTGCAGTTTCACTCCAAGCCAGCTAGGGTGTCCCGAGCAATGTGTTCATGAACATGTGGTCCAATGCAGGTGCTGTTGCCCGCCCGCCCGCATGAGCCAAAAGAGGATGAGACAGTTGAATCAAGCATCACCTGGAGCAAAGTCACAAGGTCGCCCACATATTCTTCTTTGACCTCCTCGACCTTGGCCCGTGTGAACGGCAATGACAATATGGTGCCGCTGGCAAACTCGTCGGTCTTCATTAGGCTCAATTCAGCCGAGCCGTCCAGCGAGGGAGAGTCGGACGACAGCACCAACTCATACCTGCGGAACAAAACGAAAGAGAAAAATACTTGTTGGGGTGCACATTCCTTAGGAGATGAAACAAAAGGAGGAGAAGCTAGGGTACCTGGACTCGCTGGAACTCTGTTTGCTCCCACATTTCCCAAAAGCCTTCATCAGCGCTTCAGGAAATGAGCCGAATTGCGCATGAAGGCCATACCTCTCTTTCAAACTGCACACAAAAATAAAATCAAGGTGTTTTAAAATGACACACTGAATGGAATGCAATGCTGGTCAATTCTTCCCAGACAGACCTCGGGAAGTCCTCTTGGCAAAGACGGCAGGCAAACAGGAAAGAACGATCCGTGTCATCGGCTAATGTAACAAGGAGATCCTTAAAGCAAAAAGAAAAGGTCAATCAATAGACACATTGCTTACCACTCCCAGAAAGCCAACACACATTTTATGTCCAAGAAGAATTCTAATTTTATTTGCAAAATGTTTGAGTAATGATTAAAAATAAATAATAATGATACAGTACAGACGCTCCCCTACTTACGAACATTCGACTTACGAACAACGGTACATACGAACATGTCTGCAAATTGCGTTTATGTCGAAAAATGTGAGTCACTTCGATTTTGTATTGCGCGCCTTTTTCCGAGTAGTGCTTCTTTCCGCCGCTAATACCGACGACGCCTGGCGCTGAGAGCGCTCGGCTCACCCAGCATCCACCTTCCTCTGCCCAGTTCGTTGCAGTGCGCAAGTTGCGCAAGTGCGTGACATATCTCCAGTGCGCAAAGAACCTTTTTCATTTTTATCATGAAATATCTCGTGCAGCCATTATTCAATATGGTTGGTGAAAAGCGAAAGGCTTCTAGTGAAGAAGATGCAAGCCATTTCATTTGAAACCAGTGGCAATAATAACGAAGCTTGATGCGCGTGAGAAAGTGGTGAGCGTTGCACGGGAATACAACTTGAATCGTTCCACCGACCGTCAGTACCATTTATAAACAGAAAGATGGAGCAGCAGGACCCAAATATTGAACGTTGCACAAAGTTTGCAAATCAATTGAATGATGCCATACAGTGCTACCGCATCATTTATGATGAAAAAAAGAAGAAAATGGTGCAATCGTCGTTAGCTCGCTTCTTTCGGCCACTTTCTAATACATACATTTCTCTCTCTATACAGTAGTGTACATATTCTCTTCATTTTATTAAATTTTTTTTTTTCAGTACAAACCAATGCGTGTTACTTATACAAGCCTTAAACATACAAATGCACTTATATTTACCTTCAATATACTTATATCGGCCTTAAAGATAAATGATAATACAAAATATAGCACTGAATCAACTTACCAACTATTTCAACTTATGAACAACCGCTCGGAACCTAACTCCTTCGTTCGTAAGTAGGGGAGCGTCTGTACATGCTATTTCCATGTGTAACACAAATTTGGCCACAAGACATCGATGGTTTAAATTGAGGTTGCAATGTCACTCATTCTCAACAATGAAGACTTTTCTCATGGCACTTTTATTTAACATGAAGACAGTAAAGCACAGGATTTTTGATAGATTTGAAAAAAAAATGCTGTACTCACGTGTTTTTGAGGATCACTTGTGCTCGGCTGAAGTCCCATGGTGATGCGGAGGTGTTTTGTTCTGTAAGTATAAAGGACTGTTTTCAGGGTTGATACAAGCAACTTCTGCACCACACTGCGGGATCGTCTGATCTGCTCACAGTGAGGTACGTACCTGCTTGTATTTTCTCGCCTGCCTTCGTTGATTTAAGACCTCTTGTTTTGCTCCCAGGATTCCGACTACGCTCGGCCTCCACGACCACGGATACGCCTAACGACACGCCGACGCCATCCCATGGTGATGCGGAGGTGTTTTGTTCTGTAAGTATAAAGGACTGTTTTCAGGGTTGATACAAGCAACTTCTGCAGACATGTAGACATTTTGAAATTGGCATCGAATTGACCAGCCACAAATGTTAAATGTGTCAGTATTTTGTTGTCTACTAATACCTTTGACTAGAATTAGACTAGACACAGAATTCTTAACGGTTAAATAGTCCAAGAAATTGAAAGGTTACCGAGTTTCTGCGTGTGATGACAAGTAGGCTTTTGTGTTGTGGTAATGACGACATGGCCTATGGCCGATTATTATTATGATTATTATTATTATTAATGATTGGAATCCCCCGTATTAAGCAATAGAAAAGCGTACAAATGCAACGCGGCACATATTTACTCACATACTAGGGTGCACGTAAAAGTGTTATGGTCGCGCCGCGTTGTCGTGACGCGACCGTGAATGTATTCGGACCCATAGCTCCTTAAATAACGAAACAGGAAATGATTTAATCATTTCCTGTTTCGTGTGAAAGGGGAATGCGTGTGCGCATATCATGCTTAAAGCATGACAATATTAGCAGTTGACGATGGCGTTTTCGTCTGCTACCAGTGACCGAGACGATCCGGATTACAGCCGAAATGCGTCAAACGAGATCCGTTTTACAAAAAACGTACTTAAAAAAAAATCCCGTACAAAAGTTGTTATACGGCGTACACAATTTGAAATGATCAAAAAACGTATAAAATAAGGGGAAAACGTATAAGTTGACAGGTATGCGGGGAATAGTCACCGCCATTACTTAGACACAGAATTCTTAACGGTAAAATAGCCCCGGGGACTAAATTGACAGGTCAAAACTTGACTATCTTTGCTAAAACAACAATAAGGACCTCAACAAGTATGCTTTTTTTTCCGATTACCTGTCGTTGCAGCCTTGAGACCTAACGGTGACTTCCATAACTTTTGTGGACTGCTCCTGACTTGACGCCATTGCGGGAAAAATGTGTGACTCGTCCAAGGTCCACGTGAGAAATGCCAGTTGAAATTTAAGCGCTTCCACTTCTTCTTCGTCTTCTTCTTCTTCTTCTTCTTCTTCTTCTTCGTGTTTCTCTTCTTTGTCTCCTCCTAGCGGTTTTGTTGGGAGTTTGCAAACAAGTTCACAATGTATCACTACGACTAACCAGAATGGATGATTGATCTTGCAATTTAGTCAAATGACATTGAAAAAGTAATACACAATAATACTATGTATTTATTTGTACCATAAAAAAGACAACAATTGAGAAAAGCATTGATAATAATCCGATTTTATTGTTATTACAACATTAATGATAATAATAATAAGAAGAATCCAAATGACAAGAAAGACAAGGCACGACTAAAACACTACCTTGATAACGCTAAACCTGAAGAAAGTTTGGCTCTGATCCGGATAGTCTCGGTCGGTCACTGGTAGCAGACAAAAACATGATTGTCGATTGCTAATGGTGTCAGGCTTTGAGCCTGACATGCACCCGCGCGTCAGTCACTACTGCCCTTTTCACTATAGAAATATAGACAGTGTCAGTAAGCAATGTACATAGACAGTAGTCAAGGTGAATAATGTGGTTTTATTTGTGTGTTTTTTGTGTGTGTCGGTCTGTTGTGGTGTGGATCTTTCACTCTCACAGTGGAACATTTTTGCTCCGTGTCTAACTTTTCCGCCAGCCCTTATTTTGAAAATGTGCTGCAGTTTTACTCCAAGACAGCTAGGATGTCCCGAGCAATGTGTTCATAAACATGTGTGTCAGGCCCCAGACGAGATTGGTGGCTGGTTGCGCCCGCCACCCAACCACAGGTCCTGCCTCTAATGCAGGGCTGTCAAAGTCATTTGGCATGGTGGGCCACATACGGCGGCCTAGGGAGATGTCAAGTGGGCCGGACCATTAAAATGATACCATGCTCTGCTATAAATAACCCAAATATCATGTCTTTCCTTTGTTTTGGTGTAAAGAAGCACAAGAACATTAGGAAAATATGGAAATGGAATGAACTATCCTTTCATGAAACACCTCATATTTCCTTAGATAAATGTGCAATTGACTTTTATCATTCACAAATAGGCATTGCAACGGATCCCACTGATTGTACAAAGGCACAAAACTTGAATTGGTACTGAAAAATATAGTCATGCACTTTAAGATTAAAAGAGACTTTTAATGAAAGGAATTTTTAAACCACTTACACATACGCATATAAAATCAAAATGTAATCTTTGCGTGCACTTTACAAACTAAGGAGAGTGATTTGAAATGTGTAATGAAGAAAGTTTCTGTCTCAGTGATGCAGCTTGTCTTCTACTCTGATGGAAAGAGTGCGCCCCTTAGCGGATAATCCGTGAATTGCAGCGAATTCAAAATATGAATTCCATGTCTTTGATGCATTTTTTCCACTTTCAAATGATCCTGCGGGCCTGATCGAACCTCCTTGGGGGCCGGTTCCGGCCCGCGGGCCGTAAATTTGACACCCCTGCCTCTAATGACTCGAGGGCTGCCAGGTGTGAGTCATTAGCCAGTGAGGAGTATTTAAGGCCACCAAGAACAGGACCACACTGCGGGATCGTCTGATCTGCTCACAGTGAGGTACGTACCTGCTTGTATTTTCTCGCCTGCCTTCGTTGATTTAAGACCTCTTGTTTTGCTCCCAGGATTCCGACTACGCTCGGCCTCCACGACCACGGATACGCCTAACGACACGCCGACGCCATCCCGACGCCATCCCCACGCCATCCCCTCTGGTGCCTGGCCTTTCACTTGGATCATTCTAATCAAGATTGGAGAAGCAGACTCCCAGCCCTCGCCTGCTTTGGGCTCTTCCACCCCCAATCAAAACAGCACGATCCTCTAACATGGACCCCGCGGGCGCAGGCCAGGCCCCCCCCGACCCAATTTGGCAGGTGGTGGAACAGCATACCCAAGCTATTGCGTACCTCTGTTCTAAGGTATCGAGCATGGCTGAGACCCCTGGATGACATACGAGCACTACTCAATTCTTTGCCTCATTCACCAAGTGCACAGCTAACCCCAGCCGCTCCCCTGGTAACACCGATATCGCCGCAACAGGGACCTAAGGCCCCCCTACGGTGGAGATCTCGGCGCATGCCGGCGCTTCCTGGTTCAATGGCAGTTGGTGTTTGAACAACCGAGCCTCACCCACACCTCGGACCGAGCCAAGATCGCTTACCTGATCGGCTGCCTTCGTGATGAGGCCCTAGCCTGGGCGAGCGCCGAATGGGAGAGGGGCTCCCGCATTTGTACCTCCTACGACTTATTGACCGCAGAGATGCGAAAGATCTTCGACCAGCCGGTGGGCGCTTAAGAGCTCTCAGACAAGGCGTCCGGAGCGTGGCAAAAGACTGGGTCGAATTCCGCATCTTAGCCGCCGAGAGTGCCTTTAATGACTCCGCCCTCCCTCCACGACGGCTGAATGTGGAGATGCGGGAGGAGCTGGCGATCCGAGAGGAACCAGGGTCCCTCGACGCGCTCGTGGAATTGGCCATCCGGATCGACAGCCAACTAGAAAGACAACGAGGGCAGCGGCAAGGTGACTCGCAGGTGGTCGCCATGCTTGGACTTCGGAGGAACGTGACCCCCGATCATAACAATGTGGTACAATGCAGGTGCTGTTGCCCGCCCGCCTGCATGAGCCAAAAGAGGATGAGACAGTTGAATCACGCATCACCTGGAGCAAAGTCACGAGGTCCCCCACGTATTTATTGACCTGCTCGACCGTGGCCCGTGTGAGCGTCAAAGATAATTTGGTGATGCAGAACAACTCGTCGGTCTCCACTATGCTCAATTGGGCTGAGCCGTCCAGCGAGGGAGAGTCGGACGAGAGCACCAAGTCATACCTGCGGAAGAAAACAAAAGAGAAAAAGACTTGTTGGGGTGCACATTCCTTAGGAGATGAAACAAAAGGAGGAGAACCTAGGGTACCTGGACTCGCTGGAACTCTGCGCGCTCCCACATTTCTCAAAATACTTGATCAGGGCTTCAGGAAATGACTCGAATTGAGCTTGAAGGCCATACCTCGCTTTTAAACTGCACACAAAAATCAAATCAAGGTGTTTTAAAATGACACACTGAATGGAATGGAATGGAATGGAATGCAATGCTGGTCAATTCTTCCCAGACAGACCTCGGGAGTCCTCTTGGCAAAGACAGCAGGAAAACATGAACGAATGATCCGTCACATCCACCAATGTCACAATGAGATCCTTTAACCAAAAAGAACAATGTTAATGAACATGTGGTACAATGCAGGTGCTGTTGCCCACCCGCCCGCATGAGCCAAAAGAGGATGAGACAGTTGAATCACGCATCACCTGGAGCAAAGTCACAAAGTCCCCCACGTAATCTTCGTGGACTTGCTCGACCGGGGCCCGTGTGAGCGGCAATGACAATATGGTGACGATGGCAACCTCGTTGGTCATCATTAGGCTCAATTGGGCTGAGCCGTCCAGCGAGGGAGAGTCGGATGACAGCACCAAGTCATACCTGCGGAACAAAACGAAAGAGAAAAAGACTTGTTGGGGTGCACATTCCTTAGGAGATGAAACAAAAGGAGGAGAAGCTAGGGTACCTGGACTCGCTGGAACTCTGCTCGCTCCTACATTTCCCAAAAGCATTCATCAGTGCTTCAGGAAATGAGCCGAATTGAGCATGAAGGAGATACCTCGCTTTGAAACTGCACACAAAAATCAAATCAAGGTGTTTTAAAATGACACACTGAATGGAATGGAATGCAATGCTGGTCAATTCTTCCCAGACAGACCTCGGGAAGTCCTCTTGGCAAAGACGGCAGGAAAACATGAACGAATGATCCATGTCATCGTCTAATTTAACAATGAGATCCTTAAAGCAAAAAGAACAATGTTAATGAACATGTGGTCCAATGCAGGTGCTGTTGCCCCCCGCCCGCATGAGCCAAAAGAGGATGAGACAGTTGAATCACGCATCACCTGGAGCAAAGTCACGAAGTCCCCCAGGTAATCTTCGTGGACTTGCTCGACCGGGGCCCGTGTGAGCGGCAATGACATTATGGTGACGATGGCAACCTCGTCGGTCGCCACCATGCTCAATTGGGCTGAGCCGTCCAGCGAGGGAGAGTCAGATGACAGCACCAAGTCATACCTGCGGAACAAAACGAAAGAGAAAAAGACTTGTTGGGGTGCACATTCCTTAGGAGATGAAACAAAAGGAGGAGAAGCTAGGGTACCTGGACTCGCTGGAACTCTGCTCGCTCCTACATTTCCCAAAAGCATTCATCAGTGCTTCAGGAAATGAGCCGAATTGAGCATGAAGGAGATACCTCGCTTTGAAACTGCACACAAAAATCAAATCAAGGTGTTTTAAAATGACACACTGAATGGAATGGAATGGAATGCAATGCTGGTCAATTCTTCCCAGACAGACCTCGGGAAGTCCTCTTGGCAAAGACGGCAGGAAAACATGAACGAATGATCCGTCACATCCACTAATGTCACAACGTGATCCTTTTAACCAAAAAGAACAATGTTGATAAACATGTGGTACAATGCAGATGCTGTTGCCCCCCGCCCGCATGAGCCAAAAGAGGATGAGACAGTTGAATCACTCATCACCTGGAGCAAAGTCACGAAGTCCCCCACGTAATCTTCGTGGACTTGCTCGACCGGGGCCCGTGTGAGCGGCAATGACATTATGGTGACGATGGCAAACTCGTTGGTCTCCACTATGCTCAATTCGGCTGAGCCGTCCAGCGAGGGAGAGTCGGACGACAGCAGCAAGTAATGCCTGCGGAAGAAAACAAATGAGAAAAAGACTAGTTGGGGTGCACATTCCTTAGGAGATGAAACAAAAGGAGGAGAACCTAGGGTACCTGGACTTGCTGGAACTCTGTTCGCTCCCACATTTCCCAAAACACTTCATCAGCGCTTCAGGAAATGACCCGAGGTCACACATGTGTAGTTTATTGCAACACCAGAACAACCGGACATAACACAACACTCCACTCCACTCCACTCCTGGCTCGATTGGTTTGATGCAGAGCTGTGTTCAGAGAGGCTGGCTATCTTGCACTTTCAGCCATGTTTGATGAATTGGATCCGGAAGTGGTTTCGCAACTTGACTTTGAAATGAAGGTCTAAGCCAGTGGATTCGAATTCTAATGCTCGACGACATACCTCCTCCGCCCGTGTGCGCCAGTTTGGATTTTAGGTTATTGTTCCTCAAACAATGACCGGAGTTCCGTCTTCTGCCTGTTTTTCAGAGTAGCAAACTGGCGCTGCAACTTCGCCACCATCTTGTGAGCCTGAGAACGTCAGATGGCGTCATTTTTCCAGTCCATAGTAGGTCATCAATCAAGCAGGGTTCCCACATTCAGACAAATGACAACTAAAACCACTACTAACCCTCGACGTTTCGTTCGACGGTAACCGCAGGCAATCCTGCACCTGCTCTAAGCGGACGCCCACGGTCTCCGTTAGCTGGTGATGTTGTTGCATCACCGTACGCTGCACCACCGACTGGTGCCGGATTGGCTCCTCCAAGCGGGTCTGCACCTATGACGTGGTCCCAACAGATGGTTTGTCAACAATCCACAAGATGGCATCAAGCAGGGTTCCCACATTCAGACAAATGACAACTAAAAACACTACTAACCCTAGACGTTTTGTTCGACGGTAACCGCAGGCAATCCAGCACCTGCTCCAAACGGACCCCCACGGTCGACATTGACTGATGTTGTCGCATCACTGTTTGGATTAAATTCCTTAAACAAAAACCTGAGTTCCGTCTTGTGGCTGGCGTGGAGAGCAGCAAACCTGCGCTGCAACGTGGTCACCATCCTGCGAACCTGAGAACGTCAGATGGCGTCATTTTTCCAGTCCATAGTAGGTCATCAATCAAGCAGGGTTCCCACATTCAGACAAATGACAACTAAAAACACTGCTAACCCTCGACGTTTCGTTCGACGGTAACCGCAGGCAATCCTGCACCTGCTCCAAGCGGACGCCCACGGTCGACGTTAGCTGGTCATGTAGTTGCATGACCGTACGCTCCAGCACCGACTGGTGTTGTATTTTTTTTGCCAAGCGGGTCTGCACCTATGACGTGGTCCCAACAGATGGTTTGTCAACAATCCACAAGATGGCATCAAGCAGGGTTCCCACATTCAGACAAATGACAACTAAAAACACTACTAACCCTCGACGTTTCGTTCGACGGTAACCGCAGGCAATCCTGCACCTGCTCCAAGCGGACGCCCACGGTCGACGTTAGCTGGTCATGTAGTTGCATGACCGTACGCTGCACCACCGACTGGTGCCGGATTGGCTCCTTCAAGCGGGTCTGCACCTATGACGTGGTCCCAACAGATGGTTTGTCAACAATCCACAAGATGGCATCAAGCAGGGTTCCCACATTCAGACAAATGACAACTAAAAACACTACTAACCCTCGACGTTTCGTTCGACGGTAACCGCAGGCAATCCTGCACCTGCTCCAAGCGGACGCCCACGGTCGACGTTAGCTGGTCATGTAGTTGCATGACCGTACGCTCCAGCACCGACTGGTGTTGTATTTTTTTTGCCAAGCGGGTCTGCACCTATGACGTGGTCCCAACAGATGGTTTGTCAACAATCCACAAGATGGCATCAAGCAGGGTTCCCACATTCAGACAAATGACAACTAAAAACACTACTAACCCTCGACGTTTCGTTCGACGGTAACCGCAGGCAATCCTGCACCTGCTCCAAGCGGACGCCCACGGTCGACGTTAGCTGGTCATGTAGTTGCATGACCGTACGCTGCACCACCGACTGGTGCCGGATTGGCTCCTTCAAGCGGGTCTGCACCTATGACGTGGTCCCAACAGATGGTTTGTCAACAATCCACAAGATGGCATCAAGCAGGGTTCCCACATTCAGACAAATGACAACTAAAAACACTACTAACCCTCGACGTTTCGTTCGACGGTAACCGCAGGCAATCCTGCACCTGCTCCAAGCGGACTCCCACGGTCGACGTTAGCTGGTCATGTAGTTGCATGACCGTACGCTGCACCACCGACTGGTGCCGGATTGGCTCCTTCAAGCGGGTCTGCACCTATGACGTGGTCCCAACAGATGGTTTGTCAACAATCCACAAGATGGCATCAAGCAGGGTTCCCACATTCAGACAAATGACAACTAAAAACACTACTAACCCTAGACGTTTTGTTCGACGGTAACCGCAGGCAATCCAGCACCTGCTCCAAACGGACGCCCACGGTCGACATTGACTGATGTTGTCGCATCACTGTTTGGATTAAATTCCTTAAACAAGAACCTGAGTTCCGTCTTGTGGCTGGCGTGGAGAGCAGCAAACCTGCGCTGCAACGTGGTCACCATCCTGCGAACCTGAGAACGTCAGATGGCGTCATTTTTCCAGTCCATAGTAGGTCATCAATCAAGCAGGGTTCCCACATTCAGACAAATGACAACTAAAAACACTACTAACCCTCGACGTTTCGTTCGACGGTAACCGCAGGCAATCCTGCACCTGCTCCAAGCGGACGCCCACGGTCGACGTTAGCTGGTCATGTAGTTGCATGACCGTACGCTCCAGCACCGACTGGTGTTGTATTTTTTTTGCCAAGCGGGTCTGCACCTATGACGTGGTCCCAACAGATGGTTTGTCAACAATCCACAAGATGGCATCAAGCAGGGTTCCCACATTCAGACAAATGACAACTAAAAACACTACTAACCCTCGACGTTTCGTTCGACGGTAACCGCAGGCAATCCTGCACCTGCTCCAAGCGGACGCCCACGGTCGACGTTAGCTGGTCATGTAGTTGCATGACCGTACGCTGCACCACCGACTGGTGCCGGATTGGCTCCTTCAAGCGGGTCTGCACCTATGACGTGGTCCCAACAGATGGTTTGTCAACAATCCACAAGATGGCATCAAGCAGGGTTCCCACATTCAGACAAATGACAACTAAAAACACTACTAACCCTCGACGTTTCGTTCGACGGTAACCGCAGGCAATCCTGCACCTGCTCCAAGCGGACGCCCACGGTCGACGTTAGCTGGTCATGTAGTTGCATGACCGTACGCTGCACCACCGACTGGTGCCGGATTGGCTCCTTCAAGCGGGTCTGCACCTATGACGTGGTCCCAACAGATGGTTTGTCAACAATCCACAAGATGGCATCAAGCAGGGTTCCCACATTCAGACAAATGACAACTAAAAACACTACTAACCCTCGACGTTTCGTTCGACGGTAACCGCAGGCAATCCTGCACCTGCTCCAAGCGGACGCCCACGGTCGACGTTAGCTGGTCATGTAGTTGCATGACCGTACGCTCCAGCACCGACTGGTGTTGTATTTTTTTTGCCAAGCGGGTCTGCACCTATGACGTGGTCCCAACAGATGGTTTGTCAACAATCCACAAGATGGCATCAAGCAGGGTTCCCACATTCAGACAAATGACAACTAAAAACACTACTAACCCTCGACGTTTCGTTCGACGATAACCGCAGGCAATCCTGCACCTGCTCCAAGCGGACGCCCACGGTCGACGTTAGCTGGTCATGTAGTTGCATGACCGTACGCTGCACCACCTACTGGTGCCGGATTGGCTCCTTCAAGCGGGTCTGCACCTATGACGTGGTCCCAACAGATGGTTTGTCAACAATCCACAAGATGGCATCAAGCAGGGTTCCCACATTCAGACAAATGACAACTAAAAACACTACTAACCCTCGACGTTTCGTTCGACGGTAACCGCAGGCAATCCTGCACCTGCTCCAAGCGGACGCCCACGGTCGACGTTAGCTGGTCATGTAGTTGCATGACCGTACGCTGCACCACCGACTGGTGCCGGATTGGCTCCTCCAAGCGGGTCTGCACCTATGACGTGGTCCCAACAGATGGTTTGTCAACAATCCACAAGATGGCATCAAGCAGGGTTCCCACATTCAGACAAATGACAACTAAAAACACTACTAACCCTAGACGTTTTGTTCGACGGTAACCGCAGGCAATCCAGCACCTGCTCCAAACGGACCCCCACGGTCGACATTGACTGATGTTGTCGCATCACTGTTTGGATTAAATTCCTTAAACAAAAACCTGAGTTCCGTCTTGTGGCTGGCGTGGAGAGCAGCAAACCTGCGCTGCAACGTGGTCACCATCCTGCGAACCTGAGAACGTCAGATGGCGTCATTTTTCCAGTCCATAGTAGGTCATCAATCAAGCAGGGTTCCCACATTCAGACAAATGACAACTAAAAACACTGCTAACCCTCGACGTTTCGTTCGACGGTAACCGCAGGCAATCCTGCACCTGCTCCAAGCGGACGCCCACGGTCGACGTTAGCTGGTCATGTAGTTGCATGACCGTACGCTCCAGCACCGACTGGTGTTGTATTTTTTTTGCCAAGCGGGTCTGCACCTATGACGTGGTCCCAACAGATGGTTTGTCAACAATCCACAAGATGGCATCAAGCAGGGTTCCCACATTCAGACAAATGACAACTAAAAACACTACTAACCCTCGACGTTTCGTTCGACGGTAACCGCAGGCAATCCTGCACCTGCTCCAAGCGGACGCCCACGGTCGACGTTAGCTGGTCATGTAGTTGCATGACCGTACGCTGCACCACCGACTGGTGCCGGATTGGCTCCTTCAAGCGGGTCTGCACCTATGACGTGGTCCCAACAGATGGTTTGTCAACAATCCACAAGATGGCATCAAGCAGGGTTCCCACATTCAGACAAATGACAACTAAAAACACTACTAACCCTCGACGTTTCGTTCGACGGTAACCGCAGGCAATCCTGCACCTGCTCCAAGCGGACGCCCACGGTCGACGTTAGCTGGTCATGTAGTTGCATGACCGTACGCTCCAGCACCGACTGGTGTTGTATTTTTTTTGCCAAGCGGGTCTGCACCTATGACGTGGTCCCAACAGATGGTTTGTCAACAATCCACAAGATGGCATCAAGCAGGGTTCCCACATTCAGACAAATGACAACTAAAAACACTACTAACCCTCGACGTTTCGTTCGACGGTAACCGCAGGCAATCCTGCACCTGCTCCAAGCGGACGCCCACGGTCGACGTTAGCTGGTCATGTAGTTGCATGACCGTACGCTGCACCACCGACTGGTGCCGGATTGGCTCCTTCAAGCGGGTCTGCACCTATGACGTGGTCCCAACAGATGGTTTGTCAACAATCCACAAGATGGCATCAAGCAGGGTTCCCACATTCAGACAAATGACAACTAAAAACACTACTAACCCTCGACGTTTCGTTCGACGGTAACCGCAGGCAATCCTGCACCTGCTCCAAGCGGACTCCCACGGTCGACGTTAGCTGGTCATGTAGTTGCATGACCGTACGCTGCACCACCGACTGGTGCCGGATTGGCTCCTTCAAGCGGGTCTGCACCTATGACGTGGTCCCAACAGATGGTTTGTCAACAATCCACAAGATGGCATCAAGCAGGGTTCCCACATTCAGACAAATGACAACTAAAAACACTACTAACCCTAGACGTTTTGTTCGACGGTAACCGCAGGCAATCCAGCACCTGCTCCAAACGGACGCCCACGGTCGACATTGACTGATGTTGTCGCATCACTGTTTGGATTAAATTCCTTAAACAAGAACCTGAGTTCCGTCTTGTGGCTGGCGTGGAGAGCAGCAAACCTGCGCTGCAACGTGGTCACCATCCTGCGAACCTGAGAACGTCAGATGGCGTCATTTTTCCAGTCCATAGTAGGTCATCAATCAAGCAGGGTTCCCACATTCAGACAAATGACAACTAAAAACACTACTAACCCTCGACGTTTCGTTCGACGGTAACCGCAGGCAATCCTGCACCTGCTCCAAGCGGACGCCCACGGTCGACGTTAGCTGGTCATGTAGTTGCATGACCGTACGCTCCAGCACCGACTGGTGTTGTATTTTTTTTGCCAAGCGGGTCTGCACCTATGACGTGGTCCCAACAGATGGTTTGTCAACAATCCACAAGATGGCATCAAGCAGGGTTCCCACATTCAGACAAATGACAACTAAAAACACTACTAACCCTCGACGTTTCGTTCGACGGTAACCGCAGGCAATCCTGCACCTGCTCCAAGCGGACGCCCACGGTCGACGTTAGCTGGTCATGTAGTTGCATGACCGTACGCTGCACCACCGACTGGTGCCGGATTGGCTCCTTCAAGCGGGTCTGCACCTATGACGTGGTCCCAACAGATGGTTTGTCAACAATCCACAAGATGGCATCAAGCAGGGTTCCCACATTCAGACAAATGACAACTAAAAACACTACTAACCCTCGACGTTTCGTTCGACGGTAACCGCAGGCAATCCTGCACCTGCTCCAAGCGGACGCCCACGGTCGACGTTAGCTGGTCATGTAGTTGCATGACCGTACGCTGCACCACCGACTGGTGCCGGATTGGCTCCTTCAAGCGGGTCTGCACCTATGACGTGGTCCCAACAGATGGTTTGTCAACAATCCACAAGATGGCATCAAGCAGGGTTCCCACATTCAGACAAATGACAACTAAAAACACTACTAACCCTCGACGTTTCGTTCGACGGTAACCGCAGGCAATCCTGCACCTGCTCCAAGCGGACGCCCACGGTCGACGTTAGCTGGTCATGTAGTTGCATGACCGTACGCTCCAGCACCGACTGGTGTTGTATTTTTTTTGCCAAGCGGGTCTGCACCTATGACGTGGTCCCAACAGATGGTTTGTCAACAATCCACAAGATGGCATCAAGCAGGGTTCCCACATTCAGACAAATGACAACTAAAAACACTACTAACCCTCGACGTTTCGTTCGACGATAACCGCAGGCAATCCTGCACCTGCTCCAAGCGGACGCCCACGGTCGACGTTAGCTGGTCATGTAGTTGCATGACCGTACGCTGCACCACCGACTGGTGCCGGATTGGCTCCTTCAAGCGGGTCTGCACCTATGACGTGGTCCCAACAGATGGTTTGTCAACAATCCACAAGATGGCATCAAGCAGGGTTCCCACATTCAGACAAATGACAACTAAAAACACTACTAACCCTCGACGTTTCGTTCGACGGTAACCGCAGGCAATCCTGCACCTGCTCCAAGCGGACGCCCACGGTCGACGTTAGCTGGTCATGTAGTTGCATGACCGTACGCTGCACCACCGACTGGTGCCGGATTGGCTCCTTCAAGCGGGTCTGCACCTATGACGTGGTCCCAACAGATGGTTTGTCAACAATCCACAAGATGGCATCAAGCAGGGTTCCCACATTCAGACAAATGACAACTAAAAACACTACTAACCCTCGACGTTTCGTTCGACGGTAACCGCAGGCAATCCTGCACCTGCTCCAAGCGGACGCCCACGGTCGACGTTAGCTGGTCATGTAGTTGCATGACCGTACGCTCCAGCACCGACTGGTGTTGTATTTTTTTTGCCAAGCGGGTCTGCACCTATGACGTGGTCCCAACAGATGGTTTGTCAACAATCCACAAGATGGCATCAAGCAGGGTTCCCACATTCAGACAAATGACAACTAAAAACACTACTAACCCTAGACGTTTTGTTCGACGGTAACCGCAGGCAATCCAGCACCTGCTCCAAACGGACGCCCACGGTCGACATTGACTGATGTTGTCGCATCACTGTTTGGATTAAATTCCTTAAACAAGAACCTGAGTTCCGTCTTGTGGCTGGCGTGGAGAGCAGCAAACCTGCGCTGCAACGTGGTCACCATCCTGCGAACCTGAGAACGTCAGATGGCGTCATTTTTCCAGTCCATAGTAGGTCATCAATCAAGCAGGGTTCCCACATTCAGACAAATGACAACTAAAAACACTACTAACCCTCGACGTTTCGTTCGACGGTAACCGCAGGCAATCCTGCACCTGCTCCAAGCGGACGCCCACGGTCGACGTTAGCTGGTCATGTAGTTGCATGACCGTACGCTCCAGCACCGACTGGTGTTGTATTTTTTTTGCCAAGCGGGTCTGCACCTATGACGTGGTCCCAACAGATGGTTTGTCAACAATCCACAAGATGGCATCAAGCAGGGTTCCCACATTCAGACAAATGACAACTAAAAACACTACTAACCCTCGACGTTTCGTTCGACGGTAACCGCAGGCAATCCTGCACCTGCTCCAAGCGGACGCCCACGGTCGACGTTAGCTGGTCATGTAGTTGCATGACCGTACGCTGCACCACCGACTGGTGCCGGATTGGCTCCTTCAAGCGGGTCTGCACCTATGACGTGGTCCCAACAGATGGTTTGTCAACAATCCACAAGATGGCATCAAGCAGGGTTCCCACATTCAGACAAATGACAACTAAAAACACTACTAACCCTCGACGTTTCGTTCGACGGTAACCGCAGGCAATCCTGCACCTGCTCCAAGCGGACGCCCACGGTCGACGTTAGCTGGTCATGTAGTTGCATGACCGTACGCTGCACCACCGACTGGTGCCGGATTGGCTCCTTCAAGCGGGTCTGCACCTATGACGTGGTCCCAACAGATGGTTTGTCAACAATCCACAAGATGGCATCAAGCAGGGTTCCCACATTCAGACAAATGACAACTAAAAACACTACTAACCCTCGACGTTTCGTTCGACGGTAACCGCAGGCAATCCTGCACCTGCTCCAAGCGGACGCCCACGGTCGACGTTAGCTGGTCATGTAGTTGCATGACCGTACGCTCCAGCACCGACTGGTGTTGTATTTTTTTTGCCAAGCGGGTCTGCACCTATGACGTGGTCCCAACAGATGGTTTGTCAACAATCCACAAGATGGCATCAAGCAGGGTTCCCACATTCAGACAAATGACAACTAAAAACACTACTAACCCTCGACGTTTCGTTCGACGATAACCGCAGGCAATCCTGCACCTGCTCCAAGCGGACGCCCACGGTCGACGTTAGCTGGTCATGTAGTTGCATGACCGTACGCTGCACCACCGACTGGTGCCGGATTGGCTCCTTCAAGCGGGTCTGCACCTATGACGTGGTCCCAACAGATGGTTTGTCAACAATCCACAAGATGGCATCAAGCAGGGTTCCCACATTCAGACAAATGACAACTAAAAACACTACTAACCCTCGACGTTTCGTTCGACGGTAACCGCAGGCAATCCTGCACCTGCTCCAAGCGGACGCCCACGGTCGACGTTAGCTGGTCATGTAGTTGCATGACCGTACGCTGCACCACCGACTGGTGCCGGATTGGCTCCTTCAAGCGGGTCTGCACCTATGACGTGGTCCCAACAGATGGTTTGTCAACAATCCACAAGATGGCATCAAGCAGGGTTCCCACATTCAGACAAATGACAACTAAAAACACTACTAACCCTCGACGTTTCGTTCGACGGTAACCGCAGGCAATCCTGCACCTGCTCCAAGCGGACGCCCACGGTCGACGTTAGCTGGTCATGTAGTTGCATGACCGTACGCTCCAGCACCGACTGGTGTTGTATTTTTTTTGCCAAGCGGGTCTGCACCTATGACGTGGTCCCAACAGATGGTTTGTCAACAATCCACAAGATGGCATCAAGCAGGGTTCCCACATTCAGACAAATGACAACTAAAAACACTACTAACCCTCGACGTTTCGTTCGACGGTAACCGCAGGCAATCCTGCACCTGCTCCAAGCGGACGCCCACGGTCGACGTTAGCTGGTCATGTAGTTGCATGACCGTACGCTGCACCACCGACTGGTGCCGGATTGGCTCCTTCAAGCGGGTCTGCACCTATGACGTGGTCCCAACAGATGGTTTGTCAACAATCCACAAGATGGCATCAAGCAGGGTTCCCACATTCAGACAAATGACAACTAAAAACACTACTAACCCTCGACGTTTCGTTCGACGGTAACCGCAGGCAATCCTGCACCTGCTCCAAGCGGACGCCCACGGTCGACGTTAGCTGGTCATGTAGTTGCATGACCGTACGCTCCAGCACCGACTGGTGTTGTATTTTTTTTGCCAAGCGGGTCTGCACCTATGACGTGGTCCCAACAGATGGTTTGTCAACAATCCACAAGATGGCATCAAGCAGGGTTCCCACATTCAGACAAATGACAACTAAAAACACTACTAACCCTCGACGTTTCGTTCGACGGTAACCGCAGGCAATCCTGCACCTGCTCCAAGCGGACGCCCACGGTCGACGTTAGCTGGTCATGTAGTTGCATGACCGTACGCTGCACCACCGACTGGTGCCGGATTGGCTCCTTCAAGCGGGTCTGCACCTATGACGTGGTCCCAACAGATGGTTTGTCAACAATCCACAAGATGGCATCAAGCAGGGTTCCCACATTCAGACAAATGACAACTAAAAACACTACTAACCCTCGACGTTTCGTTCGACGGTAACCGCAGGCAATCCTGCACCTGCTCCAAGCGGACGCCCACGGTCGACGTTAGCTGGTCATGTAGTTGCATGACCGTACGCTGCACCACCGACTGGTGCCGGATTGGCTCCTTCAAGCGGGTCTGCACCTATGACGTGGTCCCAACAGATGGTTTGTCAACAATCCACAAGATGGCATCAAGCAGGGTTCCCACATTCAGACAAATGACAACTAAAAACACTACTAACCCTCGACGTTTCGTTCGACGGTAACCGCAGGCAATCCTGCACCTGCTCCAAGCGGACGCCCACGGTCGACGTTAGCTGGTCATGTAGTTGCATGACCGTACGCTACACCACCGACTGGTGCCGGATTGGCTCCTTCAAGCGGGTCTGCACCTATGACGTGGTCCCAACAGATGGTTTGTCAACAATCCACAAGATGGCATCAAGCAGGGTTCCCACATTCAGACAAATGACAACTAAAAACACTACTAACCCTCGACGTTTCGTGAGACGGTAACCGCAGGCAATCCTGCACCTGCTCTAAGCGGACGCCCACGGTCTCCGTTAGCTGGTGATGTAGTTGCATCACCGTACGCTCCAGCACCGACTGGTGTTCAATTTTCTTTGCCAAGCGGGTCTGCACCTATGACGTGGTCCCAACAGATGGTTTGTCAGCAATCCACAAGATGGCATCGAGCAGGGCCTTACCTCAGCCACGGTCGACATTAACTGTCCTTGTTGTTGCACCATCTTACGCTCTACTCTTGAAACTCTTCAAAAAAACTTTAGGGCCTCCAGCCGATTATATTGGACTGGATTCCGGGTCCATGGTTACGTTCACCGCCTTGATGAGCTGCTCACACATGACGGCGACCTCCATGGTCCAAGTCGCAGCCGAGTGCTCAAACTTCATCTGCAGCTGCGATAGGGTTAGGGTTTGACGCGCCAACTCTTCGGTCTTCTCAGAAAGCATCTAATGGCACATTAGGACATGGACTAGAAACAAAATCTCATCCTCATCCTCTCTGGGCAACGTCCAAGACTGCTGCTGCTGCTGCTGCTGCTGCCTTGAAGCATAACGGTGACTTCCATAACTTTTGTTGACTGCTCCTGCCTTGAAGCCATTGCGGGAAATATCCGTGACTCGTCCAAGGTCCACGTGAGGATTGCCGGTCGAAATTTAAACGCTTCCACTTCTTCTTCGTCTTCTCCTAGCGGTTTTGTTGGCAGTTTGCAAACAACTTCGTGGCTGTTTCAAATGAGCCACGCGAATGTCAATGGCTGTTACAGCGCATCTCTCTAGCAGTGTGCCGCAGCAACGCAAACAGTGTCCTCGACTGTGTGAAGAAGGTGTGAAGTTATGTGATATGTGTCATGTTTCATTTATTTTTTTATTATTATTTTATTTATGTTATTTTTTTTTTTTAATTATTATTAATAAAGCAACATACTTCACAATGTATCACTACGACTAACCAGGATGGATGATTGATCTTGCAATTTAGTCAAATGACATTTAAAAAAAGTAATACATAATATAATTTTATTTGTACCATAAAAAAGACAACAATTGAGAAAAGCATTGATAATAATCCGATTTAATTGTTATTACAACATTAATGGTGATAATAATAAGAATCCAAATGACAAGAAAGACAAGGCACCACTAAAACACTATCTTGATAACGCTAAACCTGAAGAAAGTTTTTTGAAGAATATTCTCGAACTGATTCCAAAACAAAAACCTTCATTTTGAGCTCCACAAAAGCATCTAAATCCAGCACCAAAGTTCCTCATATTTTTCCAATGGTATTTATAGTTTTTTTATTTTTACAGGGGAAATGACACTGGTTGTGTTAAATGTGTATACAGACAGAATGGGTCAAAAAATGAGGACAATGAAACACATGTTTTTCTGTTTGAAATGAAGTGTAGTAAAATTCGAAATAAATGTTCAAATGGAGATGTACTTTTGGTCTGCCTGGCCCCTGATTTGAATCAAATTGTGGAAAATGGACTAACATTGCATCATTGTCCAATGAAACCATATCGTAACGTACATTTGATGATATACAGGCCGAATTTTTGGAATGACTGATACTATGAAATGATGAATGCATTTTGAGGGGTATTGGGGGGTCATTGTGGGCGGGCGGGGCTGAAGGGCGGAGCAGACGGCGGGCGGGCGGCTCTCGTCACCCTCTTCGTCCTCTTGGCCACAGACAGATGTTAGCGAGTTAGCCTAGCCGCGCTGAATATCTGCAGGATACCCAGAAAAAAGCCACACAGGGAGGGCCGGGGAGAACATGCAAACACCACAGTGAAATGTCTGTCAGCGCCCACCAATGCCTCCCATTTGAAATGGATTGGACCTCTTGTAGACAATGAGATTTAAAAAAATCCATTTTTTCCACCCTCTGGCCAAGGTGGACCTTCCCACCAGTGTGTTTATCATTGGTAGACGTCCAAATTCATTTGAAGTGGGAGGCCTCAAGCTATTTGCTAAGACATCAATAATCGAATACCGATCTTCTTTAACATGCCCCACACTTGCCATGTGGATCCAAGGATCAACAATCGAACACCGATACACACATTCAATCCAAACTCGTTGTGCATTCTCAACATTCAACCATTAATAAATCAAACACTAGTATGTCACACACACACACACACACACACACACATATATATATATATATATATATATATATATATATATATATATATATATATAATCACCAGTCTGCAAACCTTTCACATCACTTACACTGAACATGTACTTTGTATATTATATCACCCAAGTCTTGTATACGTTATATACATTCCACACTTATCTTGAGACCCATAATTCCTTCTTCCTAGCTGTCCAAGAAACCTGAAAGAGCTCAAAACCTAAGTACTAAATCAAGTTAATTAAAAGACGAGCAAGCTTTAAAAAAATCCTTATATGAAAATTCCTTTGTATCTGATCCCCCCCCCCCCCCAATATTCAAATTAATGCCCACTTTGGTCTGAGAGAGAGAGAAAGAGAGAGTTAACAAAACGTCTTTTTAATTTTATTTTTTATTTTTACCGCGATGTTGAAGTGTGTTACTGTCAACACAATTTTTGAACTCTTCAATTTATAAACAAGCAACCAAAATGTACGGATCGTATTTAAAGTCTGATACCTTTTTGGTGCACGTCATCAAAATTGAGAATATATAGATAATCGGACATAGGCCCTGTCGTCATTATCACAACACAAAAGCCTACTTGTCATCACACGCAGAAACTGCGTGTGACGAAATTGATGGTGCTTCTCCATAAGCTACGTTTAATCGGCAAAAGACCTAATAAGTGTAAGTTACGGACTTGTAATTTGTCATTCCGCTGTTGTTGTGGGCTGTTGTAGCCCACCTTGGACTATCCTCTTCAATCTGCTGCTGGGTTGTGATAATGACGACAGGGCCTATGTCCGATTATTATTATTATTATTATTATTATTGAGGATACAGGTCGCTTACCTCTCGCTTACCTCTCACTGTCTTCCACTTACCTTTCCTCAGTCAGCTAGTAGGAGGCAGATCACCAACCAAACATCTGTTCATACACCGCAGAGGGGAATGTGTGTTATGTTAGCGCGAGTTTAGATTTCTGATGGATGTGGGGAAGATATCTCATTAAATGGTATCGCTAAACATCGTAATTATACTTGTTTAAGAGGGGCAATGTTGTGATACTATTTGCACGTTAAATTTAAGATAAAGCCCCTACGGCGTACAACTGTGAACCTGTCTCAAATCTGGCGAGAAATTAAACAACCGCATAAAAGTATTTTTATTTTGAAAAACGGAGTATTTTTAAGGTGAACGCAATAAGCTTCCTGTATGTCGCGAGAATGTGGACTGTGCGTCAGTGAAAGAACGTGAGTACATTCCATTCATAATAACTCTAAAGTTGGCTATTTTTATCTTTGTGTTGTACGTGCGCCGCAGTTGCAATGTTGCCCTAGTCATGGCTCTAGTAGTTAATGTATTGACGACATGGCCTCCATGTCTGGTCAGCGTTTGGCTTTGAAGTATGGTCATTTTCTCCTTGCAATTGATTTTTCTCTCTCTTTTTTTGCGTTTTGTGGGACGTTCATTCGGCTTTAGCAGCATTTTAACCTGAAACTTTTTTATAGGCGTGATTGACGTCAAATTAAATGTTAGCATTCCGGACGTCCGCGTGAGACTTAAGTATTGTTCAAAGTGGCGACAATTAAAAAAAAGTTAATTCGTTCCAACCCTCTGAAAAAACACCAAAAACAGGATATTGTATTGGAAAAAAATGTTTTTAATTCGCCATCTATCAACAAAGAAACACATAACTAGTGGTTTAATATTACTAAAATGTCTTTAATAGTACTAAAATTATACGGATTTCGAAGGGGGAAGCGATAGAGAGACGGACAGAGAGAGGGGGGAGTTAATTCTTTCCCACTCTCTGAAAAAACACCAAAAACAGGATATCGGATTGGAAAAAAAAGTTTTATTTCTTCTAATTCGCCATCTATTAACAAAGTAACACATATCTAGTGTTTTAATAGTGATAACATGTGTTTAATAGAAGTAAAATTGGGCGGTGTTGTGTGCACAAGTATATTTCATTACCCAGAAAGCCCTCTTTTTGCCCGCGCATGCGCGTTGTGCGTTTCCTTGTCGAACAAAGGCAAGCCGCCACGTGGGGGACGCCATTTTACAAGTCGAACGCCGTCTCTAGCAGTCGCAGAATGTAAGTGTCTTGTAATTGATTGTTTTTCTCCGTTTTGGCGTATTCTTGCACGCTTATTTGGCGATAGTATTTTGCTGAAACTAGTTTATTATAACTATTCATTGTGACCCTTCGTCGAAATTGTTGAAATAAATGTTAACGTTCCAAACCCCGTAAGACTCAAGTTTTGTTCAAAGTGGCGACTATTGGCTCGTTTATTTACTTATATTAGACGTTTTAAAGAAATTCCGTTTTGTTTGGTTGGTCTTTTTCCTTGTGGTATTGGGTACAACTTTTTGCGACTATGGTCAGTGTCACCTGTAATTTTTTTCAAAGTAAAAACTACCGCAGTTCAAATAGTTATGGAAAAAAGCTGTTAAGTCTACAGGTGCTTCGGCAGTCCCTTAATCAACCTCACGTGTGGACCCCATCTTTGAATTCGTCTCAAGCTGTCGTCTAATGCAAATTCATGTGTTCAAAGTGGCGAATATTAGATGTTTTATTCACTCATATTAGACGTAGGTGTCCTTTCAAAGACATTTCGTTTGGTTGCTGTTTTTCCTTGTCGTGGTATTAGGTGCTGTTATGAATTATTTATTATAAAAAGTAACTTAAAAGTTTGAGCCATATTTGAAATCTCTTACTGAAGTTTAGTGCCTGTTACTATCTGATCATGGGGTTGGTAGGGTTAGGATAGGCGATAAGTCCTTCACAGCGGTCCGCAATAAATAATTGGTAGAAAATTATTGCAGTATATTTATTGCCATTGGCCATTTAGGCTAAGGTCATATGGTCTCTTGCTGCCACCTTGTGGCTATTTAGGCACAGGTCCCTTGTCGTGGTATTGGGTGCAACTTTTTGTGACAATGCTCACTGTGAACATTTGAATTTGAAATATTTTTTGGAGGGTTTATTTAATTCTTGTTGATAAAGGTTTAAAGAGTGACATTGTTAATTTTAATTTGTAAGATTTTCAAATGTTGGTGTGCCTTGTAATTTTTTCAAAGTAAAAAGTACCGCAGCTCTAAATAGGATGGTAAACACGGTTTGTTTACAGGTTCTTCTACCGACCCTTAATCACGTCACCTATGGGTCCAACTGACGACGTGTGACGACATGCACTCCCAGAATGCATCACATATCAAAGAATGCATAATGTATCCCACAATGCAACGTGTGGATGCCATCGTTGAAGTCGTCAAAAGTAAGTTACTTCTTGTAATATGAAGACCCGAATAATCGTATGCCTACGATTATTTTTTCAACTCAAATTTTCGCATGCCTACGATTCTTATTCGGGTGCCTACGATTATTAATTTTTGCCTCAATTAAGTCTGTGCAGCAGCAACATTGTTCTATGTCATTAACTTTCTACGTGTAAAGCACACGTGCTGTTTTTACTAACGTACTAGTACTAGTAAGAACGTGCAATTGCCACTGGTAGAGTTGCAATATACATAATTACAATGTCATACCTGTCAACCTGGGCCAATTCCTCCCCGTATTAATGATTGGAATTCCCCGTATTAAGCAATAGAAAACCGTACAAATGCAACGCGGCACATATTTACTCACATAGGGTGCACGTAAAAGTGTTATGGTCGCGCCGCGTTGTCGTGACGCGACCGTGAATGTATTCGAACCCAAGCGCTATGACTCATAGTTGCTTAAATAACGAAACAGGAAATGATTTAATCATTTCCTGTTTCGTGTGAAAGGGGAATGCGTGTGCGCATAGTATGTAATCGATCATCATGACTTTAATTTGTAGCTAATTGTGGAATTTAAACATATTATTTTGTTTCATGCTACTAGTAAACTGTTGATTAAAATAATAATATTGTCCTTGTTATGATTTTATAATAAATATTCCATCATAGCTTTAATTCTATGCATTGAATCTGTTTAGACACTAATTATCTCGTGCCTACTAATATTCATTATTTTTGAAATTTTCCACTGCCTACTATTATTCCGGTGCCTACTATTATTAATTCATTTGGAATTTTCCACTCCCTACTATTATTCCAGTGCCTACTATTATTCGGGTCTTCATAGTAATTGATTAGTGTTAGGGTAAGGGTTAACCCTCGTGTGGTTCCCTTGCGGCCATTTTGGCTAAGCTCGTGTGTTCCACTTGTGGCCCTCTTGTTGCCATTCTGGCTCAACTCCTGGCAATTTTGGTTCAGCTCGTGTGTTCCACTTGTGGCCCTCTTGTTGCCATTCTGGCTCAACTCCTGGCAATTTTGGTTCAGCTCGTGTGGTCCCTTTGCCGCCATTTTGGCTCAGTTCGTGTGGTCACCTTTCTTCCCCCTTGTGGCCATTTTGGCTCTGTTTGTGTGCTCCCCTTGCGGCCACTTTGGCTCAAATCGTGGTCACCTTATTTCCCCCTTGTGGCAATTTTGGCTCAGTTTGTGTGGTCACCTTGCTTCCCTTTGCGGCCATTTTGGCTCAGTTCATGTGCTCACATTTTTCCCCCTTGTGGCCATTTTGGCTTAGCTCGTGTGGTCCCCTTGTGGCCATTTTGGCTCAGTTTGTGTGGTCACCTTATTTCCCTCTTGTGGCCATTTTGGCTCAACTCGTGTGGTCCCCTTGTAGCCATTTTGGCTCAGCTCGTGTGGTCCCCTTGTGGCCATTTTGGCTCCGCTCGTATAGTTCCCTTGTGGCAATTTTGGCTCCGCTCTTGTGGTCCCCTTTCTACCCCCTTGTGGCCATTTTGGCTAGGCTCGTGTGGTCTTGCGGCCATTTTGGCTCAGCTCGAATGGTTTCCTTGCGGGCATTTTGGCTCAAGTCGTATGGTTTCCTTGCGGCCATTTTGGCTCAAGTCGTATGGTTCCCTTGCGGCCATTTTGGCTCAAGACGTATGGTCCCCTTGTGGCCATTTGGCTCAGCTCGTATGGTTCCCTTGCGGCCAATTTGGCTAAGTTCGTGTGGCTACCCCCCCCCCCCTTGTGGCCATTTTGGCTCAGCCCGTGTGGTCCCGCTGTGGCCATTTTGGCTCAGTTCGTGTGGTTACCTTATTTCCCTCTTGTGGCCATTTTGGCTCAATTATAGAGTTCCTTTGTGGCCATTTTAGCTCAGCTTGTGTGGTCCCCTTGCTGTCCCTTTCTGGCCACTTTGGCTTAGTTCGTGTGGTCACCTTGCTTCCCTCTTGTGGCCATTTTGGCCCTGCTCTTGTGGTCCCTTTGTGGCCATTTTGTCTCAACTCATGTGGTCCATTTGTGGCCATTTTAGCTCAGTGCTTGGTCCCTTTGTAGCCATTTTTGCTCAGCGCTTGGTCCCTTTGTGGCCATTTTGGCTCGGCTCGTGTGGTCCCCTGGCTGCCTCCTTGTGGCCATTTTGGCTAGGCTCGTGTGGTCTTGTGGCCATTTTGGCTCAGCTCGTACGTATGGTTTCCTTGCGGCCATTTTGGCTCAACTCGTATGGTTTTCTTGCGGCCATTATGGCTAGGCTTGTGTGGTCTTGTGGCCATTTTGGCTAGGCTTGTGTGGTCTTGTGGCCATTTTGGCTCAGTTCGTATGGTTTCCTTGCGGGCATTTTGGCTCAAGTCGTATGGTTTCCTTGCGGCCATTTTGGCTCAAGTCGTATGGTTCCCTTGCGGCCATTTTGGCACAGCTTGTGTGGTCCCCTTGTGGCCATTTGGCTCAGCTTGTATGGTTCCCTTGCGGCATATTTGGCTAAGTTCGTGTGGTTACCTTATTTCCCTCTTGTGGCCATTTTGGCTCAGCGCTTGGTCCCTTTGTGGCCATTTTGGCTCAGCGCTTGGTCCCTTTGTGGCCATTTTGGCTCGGCTCGTGTGGCCCCCAGGCTGCCCCCTTGTGTAGTCTTGTGGCCATTTTGGCTCGGCTCGTGTGGTCCCCTGGCTGCCCCCTTGTGTAGTCTTGTCGCCATTTTGGCTCAGCTCGTACGTATGGTTTCCTTGCGGCCATTTTGGCTCAACTCGTATGGATTTCTTGCGGCCATTTTGGCTAGGCTTGTGTGGTCTTGTGGCCATTTTGGCTCAGCTCGTATGGTTTCCTTGCAGCCATTTTGGCTCAAGTCGTATGGTTTCTTTGCGGCCATTTTGGCTCAAGTCGTATGGTTCCCTTGCGGCCATTTTGGCACAGCTCGTGTGGTCCCCTTGTGGCCATTTGGCCCAGCTTGTATGGTTCCCTTGCGGCCAATTTGGCATCCCAGAATGCATCACATATCCCAGAATGCATCACATATCCCAGAATGCATTGCGTATCCCAGAATCCAACGTGTGGACGCCATCTTTCAAGTTGTCAAAAGTAAAGTTCTTCTAATTGATTAATGTTGCCCTGCTGCCCCCTTGTGGCCATTTTGGCTCAGCTCGTATGGTCCCTTTGCTGCCCCCGTGTGGCCATTTTGGCTCCGCTCGTGTGGTCCCCTTCCCCCTTGTGGCCATTTTGGCTCAACTCATATGGTTCTTTGCGGCCATTTTGACTCAGCTCGTGTGGTCCCTTTGCTGCCCCCTTGTTGCCATTATGGCTCAGCTTGTATGGTTCCCTTGCGGCCATTTTGGCTCAGCTCGTGTGGTCCCCTTGCTGCTCTCTTCTGGCCACTTTGGCTCATTTCGTGTAGTCACCTTGCTTCCCTCTTGTGGCCATTTTGGCTCAGCTCATATGGTCCATTTGTGGCCATTTTTTCTCAGCTCGTGTGGTCCCTTTGTGGCCATTTTGGCTCAGCGCGTGTCGTCCCCTGGCTGCCCCGTTGTGGTCATTTTGGCTTAGCTCATGTGGTCACCTCACCACCCCCTTGTGGACATTTTGGCTTAGCTTGTGTAGTCACCTTGCTGCCCCCTTGTGGCCATTTTGGCCCAGCTCGTGTGGTATGCTGCCCCCTTGTGGCCATTCTGGCTCAGTTTGTGTGGCCCCCTTGCTGCAGCAAACGAACATTGTTTTTGCCCTCCCACGTCAATTGGATCGGGAGTCTAGCACCCTCTAACCGCATCAAAGAAGCTTGTTATGACTTGATTTGAATGACAATGCATGGGAACGTCGCCCCTACCAAGATGGCCGACCGGAGGGCATTTACTAGGTAGGGCGCCAGAAATGTTTCTTCATATCGAACGGGGGAGGGTGGCCGGTTTTATAAACATGCCATTTATTCCCCGCCGCCCGCCCACGCCCGATGGCTTGGACGTCTCTGGCTGTCAAATGAGTCTTTAGAATTGTTTTTTTTTTTTTTTTTCCTGAGAGGAATCCTTCTGCCAATAATAATTGCGTCAAGTACATTTTTGAAAGGATAAAAAGGAAGAAGGAAAAAGCCCTGATTCGGTGTCATTTAAAAATGTAAACACGAAGGCAAAAAAAATAAAGTCACCTGAGAAAATGACGCAGACGAGACCAAGCATGACGATCCACGTGAGCGACCAGTCGAGGGATTGACGACGAGCGGGCTTTGTCCTGCTTGAAGTGCAAGAAGAGCGTTTGACACCGCCCCCTCCTTCTCATCATCATCATCATCATCATCATCATCATCATCATCATCATCAGGAGGAGGAAGAAGAGGCCAAACGGGTCCTGTAGCGCCCTCTAACGGATGAGCACCGGAAGTGCCAGCATTAGGTGGACGTGTTTTGATTGACGGCTCGACGGTGGTTTGTTGTTGACACTTTTCTGGAGAAAACATTTTTCATGTTCGAAAGAAAAACGGGGAAGGGGGAAAACCACGTTTTTGGCAAGGAATGGCCAATTTATCTCATAATCATATTTATTTCATAAAGGGGAGCAATTCTTCAGAATCCACACCAAAAAAAAAGTTCATTCCCATTACCGATTTGATTCATTTTTCAGTGTATTTACAGAATGTGCGTGGCTACATACGTGCAGGAGGAAATAGAAAAATCAAGTTTTTTTTTTTAGCCTTCAAATGCGAGGAGGTCAGGGGGCGGGGCTTCACCGGCACTGTCGGATCTCCTGGTAAGGCGAGCGGTACAGGCAGTAATGCTGAACCACAAAGAGCACGTCGAAGCAAACCGAGAAGAGACCCAAGCCGAACTTGGTGGGGTCGCCGAAGATCAGCTGCCATTCGTCTGCGGAAGAAAAAAAAGAAAAGAAAGAAAAACAGACTAAAATCATCCAAAACGGGCAAGCATCTGACTCCAAATTGGACGTCCCACGCCAACAGCGGTTGAGAAATGAGTTTGAGTTTGATTGATTGAAGCAGATTTTGATGCAATTTCATGAATGGGAACGTTGCCCCATCCAACATGGCCGTTGGAAGACTTCAGATGAAGTCGTAAGTCGCTCGCTACTCAACTGAACTGACTTTGGCGCCAGGCGTCCAATCAAGCGGTGTCCAATCACATGAGTATTTGACTCGATAAAACAAGGGCATTGTCGTCGTATACAAAAAGTACAGAGGTAGCTAGCACTGGTTATGAAATGAATTGGATCCGGCGGAAGTGGTTTGGCAACTTGTTGAATTTGAAATGAAGGTCTAAGCCAGTGGATTCGAATTCTAATGCTCGATGACATACCTCCTCCTCCGTCCGTGTGCGCCAGTTTGGATTTTAGGTTATTGTTCCTGAAACAATAACCTGAGCTCCGTCTTCTGCCTGGAGTGGACAGCAGTAAACCTGCGTTTCAACGTCAACACCATCCTGCGAACCTGAGAACGTCAGATGGCGTCATTTTTCCAGTCCATAGTAGGTCATCAATCAAGCAGGGTTCCCACATTCAGACAAATGACAACTAAAAACACTACTAACCCACGACGTTTCGTGAGACGGTAACCGCAGGCAATCCAGCACGTGCTCTAAGCGGACGCCCACGGTCGACGTTAGCTGGTGATGTTGTCGCATCACCGTACGCTGCACCACCGACTGGTGCTGGATTCGCTCCTCCAAGCGGGTCTGCACCTATGACGTGGTCCCAACAGATGGTTTGTCAGCAATCCACAAGACGGCATCGAGCAGGGCCTTACCACAGCCGAGTGCTCAAATTTAGTCCGCAGCTCGTCGCAATGATGGACGGCTCGCTAATGACCAATAGGACATTTGATTCATTCATTTTGTTGTAGCTGTTTCATTTGGATATAGTATTACCACTGTAGGAGTAAAACTATGGTTGTTAACTCGATGACAATGAACAAAAGGTTTACTGTCTGAGTTTGTTCGACGGGACCAGACGGAGTTAAGGAATTAGGGATAGGTGCTAAAACTGCACGTCTAAGACTAGCGATAGCGAACTGGTTTGACTTCTCGATTCCGAGCGCAGAAGCGCCAACTCTTCGGTCTTCTCAGAAAGCATCTAATGGCACATTAGGACATGGACTAGAAACAAAATCTCATCCTCATCTTCTCTGGGCAATGTTAAAGGTTCATTCCAATTTGGTATCTTGACAGTGGACATAAAAACCCACCTGTTCTAAATCCTCCTGTGTCTTCGCCAATTGAACCTGCAGCCTTTCTGTTTCTGCCTGTGACATAAAGACAACATCATACATGTCAAGTGATACATTTTCCCAGTGTTTTATACCTTTTGTAATCATTTTAAATGGTGTACGCCGTATAACAACTTTTGTGCGAGAAAAAAATGGTTTTTAAAAAAGGGCCGTTATTTGTAAAAAACGCCAGCCCTTATTTTGAAAATGTGCTGCAGTTTCACTCCAAGCCAGCTAGGGTGTCCCGAGCAATGTGTTCATGAACATGTGGTCCAATGCAGGTGCTGTTGCCCGCCCGCCCGCATGAGCCAAAAGAGGATGAGACAGTTGAATCAAGCATCACCTGGAGCAAAGTCACAAGGTCGCCCACATATTCTTCTTTGACCTCCTCGACCTTGGCCCGTGTGAACGGCAATGACAATATGGTGCCGCTGGCAAACTCGTCGGTCTTCATTAGGCTCAATTCAGCCGAGCCGTCCAGCGAGGGAGAGTCGGACGACAGCACCAACTCATACCTGCGGAACAAAACGAAAGAGAAAAATACTTGTTGGGGTGCACATTCCTTAGGAGATGAAACAAAAGGAGGAGAAGCTAGGGTACCTGGACTCGCTGGAACTCTGTTTGCTCCCACATTTCCCAAAAGCCTTCATCAGCGCTTCAGGAAATGAGCCGAATTGCGCATGAAGGCCATACCTCTCTTTCAAACTGCACACAAAAATAAAATCAAGGTGTTTTAAAATGACACACTGAATGGAATGCAATGCTGGTCAATTCTTCCCAGACAGACCTCGGGAAGTCCTCTTGGCAAAGACGGCAGGCAAACAGGAAAGAACGATCCGTGTCATCGGCTAATGTAACAAGGAGATCCTTAAAGCAAAAAGAAAAGGTCAATCAATAGACACATTGCTTACCACTCCCAGAAAGCCAACACACATTTTATGTCCAAGAAGAATTCTAATTTTATTTGCAAAATGTTTGAGTAATGATTAAAAATAAATAATAATGATACAGTACAGACGCTCCCCTACTTACGAACATTCGACTTACGAACAACGGTACATACGAACATGTCTGCAAATTGCGTTTATGTCGAAAAATGTGAGTCACTTCGATTTTGTATTGCGCGCCTTTTTCCGAGTAGTGCTTCTTTCCGCCGCTAATACCGACGACGCCTGGCGCTGAGAGCGCTCGGCTCACCCAGCATCCACCTTCCTCTGCCCAGTTCGTTGCAGTGCGCAAGTTGCGCAAGTGCGTGACATATCTCCAGTGCGCAAAGAACCTTTTTCATTTTTATCATGAAATATCTCGTGCAGCCATTATTCAATATGGTTGGTGAAAAGCGAAAGGCTTCTAGTGAAGGAGATGCAAGCCATTTCATTTGAAACCAGTGGCAATAATAACGAAGCTTGATGCGCGTGAGAAAGTGGTGAGCGTTGCACGGGAATACAACTTGAATCGTTCCACCGACCGTCAGTACCATTTATAAACAGAAAGATGGAGCAGCAGGACCCAAATATTGAACGTTGCACAAAGTTTGCAAATCAATTGAATGATGCCATACAGTGCTACCGCATCATTTATGATGAAAAAAAGAAGAAAACGGTGCAATCGTCGTTAGCTCGCTTCTTTCGGCCACTTTCTAATACATACATTTCTCTCTATACAGTAGTGTACATATTCTCTTCATTTTATTAAATGTTTTTTTTTTCAGTACAAACCAATGCGTGTTACTTATACAAGCCTTAAACATACAAATGCACTTATATTTACCTTCAATATACTTATATCGGCCTTAAAGATAAATGATAATACAAAATATAGCACTGAATCAACTTACCAACTATTTCAACTTATGAACAACCGCTCGGAACCTAACTCCTTCGTTCGTAAGTAGGGGAGCGTCTGTACATGCTATTTCCATGTGTAACACAAATTTGGCCACAAGACATCGATGGTTTAAATTGAGGTTGCAATGTCACTCATTCTCAACAATGAAGACTTTTCTCATGGCACTTTTATTTAACATGAAGACAGTAAAGCACAGGATTTTTGATAGATTTGAAAAAAAAATGCTGTACTCACGTGTTTTTGAGGATCACTTGTGCTCGGCTGAAGTCCCATGGTGATGCGGAGTTGTTTTGTTCTGTAAGTATAAAGGACTGTTTTCAGGGTTGATACAAGCAACTTCTGCAGACATGTAGACATTTTGAAATTGGCATCGAATTGACCAGCCACAAATGTTAAATGTGTCAGTATTTTGTTGTCTACTAATACCTTTGACTAGAATTAGACTAGACAAAGAATTCTTAACGGTTAAATAGTCCAAGAAATTGAAAGGTTACCGAGTTTCTGCGTGTGATGACAAGTAGGCTTTTGTGTTGTGGTAATGACGACATGGCCTATGGCCGATTATTATTATGATTATTATTATTATTAATGATTGGAATCCCCCGTATTAAGCAATAGAAAAGCGTACAAATGCAACGCGGCACATATTTACTCACATACTAGGGTGCACGTAAAAGTGTTATGGTCGCGCCGCGTTGTCGTGACGCGACCGTGAATGTATTCGGACCCATAGCTCCTTAAATAACGAAACAGGAAATGATTTCATCATTTCCTGTTTCGTGTGAAAGGGGAATGCGTGTGTGCATATCATGCTTAAAGCATGACAATATTAGCAGTTGACGATGGCGTTTTCGTCTGCTACCAGTGACCGAGACGATCCGGATTACAGCCGAAATGCGTCAAACGAGATCCGTTTTACAAAAAACGTACTTAAAAAAAAATCCCGTACAAAAGTTGTTATACGGCGTACACAATTTGAAATGATCAAAAAACGTATAAAATAAGGGGAAAACGTATAAGTTGACAGGTATGCGGGGAATAGTCACCGCCATTACTTAGACACAGAATTCTTAACGGTAAAATAGCCCCGGGGACTAAATTGACAGGTCAAAACTTGACTATCTTTGCTAAAACAACAATAAGGACCTCAACAAGTATGCTTTTTTTTCCGATTACCTGTCGTTGCAGCCTTGAGACCTAACGGTGACTTCCATAACTTTTGTGGACTGCTCCTGACTTGACGCCATTGCGGGAAAAATGTGTGACTCGTCCAAGGTCCACGTGAGAAATGCCAGTTGAAATTTAAGCGCTTCCACTTCTTCTTCGTCTTCTTCTTCTTCTTCTTCTTCTTCTTCTTCTTCTTCTTCTTCTTCTTCTTCTTCTTCTTCTTCTTCGTGTTTCTCTTCTTTGTCTCCTCCTAGCGGTTTTGTTGGGAGTTTGCAAACAAGTTCACAATGTATCACTACGACTAACCAGAATGGATGATTGATCTTGCAATTTAGTCAAATGACATTGAAAAAGTAATACACAATAATACTATGTATTTATTTGTACCATAAAAAAGACAACAATTGAGAAAAGCATTGATAATAATCCGATTTTATTGTTATTACAACATTAATGATAATAATAATAAGAAGAATCCAAATGACAAGAAAGACAAGGCACGACTAAAACACTACCTTGATAACGCTAAACCTGAAGAAAGTTTGGCTCTGATCCGGATAGTCTCGGTCGGTCACTGGTAGCAGACAAAAACATGATTGTCGATTGCTAATGGTGTCAGGCTTTGAGCCTGACATGCACCCGCGCGTCAGTCACTACTGCCCTTTTCACTATAGAAATATAGACAGTGTCAGTAAGCAATGTACATAGACAGTAGTCAAGGTGAATAATGTGGTTTTATTTGTGTGTTTTTTGTGTGTGTCGGTCTGTTGTGGTGTGGATCTTTCACTCTCACAGTGGAACATTTTTGCTCCGTGTCTAACTTTTCCGCCAGCCCTTATTTTGAAAATGTGCTGCAGTTTTACTCCAAGACAGCTAGGATGTCCCGAGCAATGTGTTCATAAACATGTGTGTCAGGCCCCAGACGAGATTGGTGGCTGGTTGCGCCCGCCACCCAACCACAGGTCCTGCCTCTAATGCAGGGCTGTCAAAGTCATTTGGCATGGTGGGCCACATACGGCGGCCTAGGGAGATGTCAAGTGGGCCGGACCATTAAAATGATACCATGCTCTGCTATAAATAACCCAAATATCATGTCTTTCCTTTGTTTTGGTGTAAAGAAGCACAAGAACATTAGGAAAATATGGAAATGGAATGAACTATCCTTTCATGAAACATCTCATATTTCCTTAGATAAATGTGCAATTGACTTTTATCATTCACAAATAGGCATTGCAACGGATCCCACTGATTGTACAAAGGCACAAAACTTGAATTGGTACTGAAAAATATAGTCATGCACTTTAAGATTAAAAGAGACTTTTAATGAAAGGAATTTTTAAACCACTTACACATACGCATATAAAATCAAAATGTAATCTTTGCGTGCACTTTACAAACTAAGGAGAGTGATTTGAAATGTGTAATGAAGAAAGTTTCTGTCTCAGTGATGCAGCTTGTCTTCTACTCTGATGGAAAGAGTGCGCCCCTTAGCGGATAATCCGTGAATTGCAGCGAATTCAAAATATGAATTCCATGTCTTTGATGCATTTTTTCCACTTTCAAATGATCCTGCGGGCCTGATCGAACCTCCTTGGGGGCCGGTTCCGGCCCGCGGGCCGTAAATTTGACACCCCTGCCTCTAATGACTCGAGGGCTGCCAGGTGTGAGTCATTAGCCAGTGAGGAGTATTTAAGGCCACCAAGAACAGGACCACACTGCGGGATCGTCTGATCTGCTCACAGTGAGGTACGTACCTGCTTGTATTTTCTCGCCTGCCTTCGTTGATTTAAGACCTCTTGTTTTGCTCCCAGGATTCCGACTACGCTCGGCCTCCACGACCACGGATACGCCTAACGACACGCCGACGCCATCCCGACGCCATCCCCACGCCATCCCCTCTGGTGCCTGGCCTTTCACTTGGATCATTCTAATCAAGATTGGAGAAGCAGACTCCCAGCCCTCGCCTGCTTTGGGCTCTTCCACCCCCAATCAAAACAGCACGATCCTCTAACATGGACCCCGCGGGCGCAGGCCAGGCCCCCTCCGACCCAATTTGGCAGGTGGTGGAACAGCATACCCAAGCTATTGCGTACCTCTGTTCTAAGGTATCGAGCATGGCTGAGACCCCTGGATGACATACGAGCACTACTCAATTCTTTGCCTCATTCACCAAGTGCACAGCTAACCCCAGCCGCTCCCCTGGTAACACCGATATCGCCGCAACAGGGACCTAAGGCCCCCCTACGGTGGAGATCTCGGCGCATGCCGGCGCTTCCTGGTTCAATGGCAGTTGGTGTTTGAACAACCGAGCCTCACCCACACCTCGGACCGAGCCAAGATCGCTTACCTGATCGGCTGCCTTCGTGATGAGGCCCTAGCCTGGGCGAGCGCCGAATGGGAGAGGGGCTCCCGCATTTGTACCTCCTACGACTTATTGACCGCAGAGATGCGAAAGATCTTCGACCAGCCGGTGGGCGCTTAAGAGCTCTCAGACAAGGCGTCCGGAGCGTGGCAAAAGACTGGGTCGAATTCCGCATCTTAGCCGCCGAGAGTGCCTTTAATGACTCCGCCCTCCCTCCACGACGGCTGAATGTGGAGATGCGGGAGGAGCTGGCGATCCGAGAGGAACCAGGGTCCCTCGACGCGCTCGTGGAATTGGCCATCCGGATCGACAGCCAACTAGAAAGACAACGAGGGCAGCGGCAAGGTGACTCGCAGGTGGTCGCCATGCTTGGACTTCGGAGGAACGTGACCCCCGATCATAACAATGTGGTACAATGCAGGTGCTGTTGCCCGCCCGCCTGCATGAGCCAAAAGAGGATGAGACAGTTGAATCACGCATCACCTGGAGCAAAGTCACGAGGTCCCCCACGTATTTATTGACCTGCTCGACCGTGGCCCGTGTGAGCGTCAAAGATAATTTGGTGATGCAGAACAACTCGTCGGTCTCCACTATGCTCAATTGGGCTGAGCCGTCCAGCGAGGGAGAGTCGGACGAGAGCACCAAGTCATACCTGCGGAAGAAAACAAAAGAGAAAAAGACTTGTTGGGGTGCACATTCCTTAGGAGATGAAACAAAAGGAGGAGAACCTAGGGTACCTGGACTCGCTGGAACTCTGCGCGCTCCCACATTTCTCAAAATACTTGATCAGGGCTTCAGGAAATGACTCGAATTGAGCTTGAAGGCCATACCTCGCTTTTAAACTGCACACAAAAATCAAATCAAGGTGTTTTAAAATGACACACTGAATGGAATGGAATGCAATGCTGGTCAATTCTTCCCAGACAGACCTCGGGAGTCCTCTTGGCAAAGACAGCAGGAAAACATGAACGAATGATCCGTCACATCCACCAATGTCACAATGAGATCCTTTAACCAAAAAGAACAATGTTAATGAACATGTGGTACAATGCAGGTGCTGTTGCCCACCCGCCCGCATGAGCCAAAAGAGGATGAGACAGTTGAATCACGCATCACCTGGAGCAAAGTCACAAAGTCCCCCACGTAATCTTCGTGGACTTGCTCGACCGGGGCCCGTGTGAGCGGCAATGACAATATGGTGACGATGGCAACCTCGTTGGTCATCATTAGGCTCAATTGGGCTGAGCCGTCCAGCGAGGGAGAGTCGGATGACAGCACCAAGTCATACCTGCGGAACAAAACGAAAGAGAAAAAGACTTGTTGGGGTGCACATTCCTTAGGAGATGAAACAAAAGGAGGAGAAGCTAGGGTACCTGGACTCGCTGGAACTCTGCTCGCTCCTACATTTCCCAAAAGCATTCATCAGTGCTTCAGGAAATGAGCCGAATTGAGCATGAAGGAGATACCTCGCTTTGAAACTGCACACAAAAATCAAATCAAGGTGTTTTAAAATGACACACTGAATGGAATGGAATGCAATGCTGGTCAATTCTTCCCAGACAGACCTCGGGAAGTCCTCTTGGCAAAGACGGCAGGAAAACATGAACGAATGATCCGTCACATCCACTAATGTCACAACGTGATCCTTTTAACCAAAAAGAACAATGTTGATAAACATGTGGTACAATGCAGATGCTGTTGCCCCCCGCCCGCATGAGCCAAAAGAGGATGAGACAGTTGAATCACTCATCACCTGGAGCAAAGTCACGAAGTCCCCCACGTAATCTTCGTGGACTTGCTCGACCGGGGCCCGTGTGAGCGGCAATGACATTATGGTGACGATGGCAAACTCGTTGGTCTCCACTATGCTCAATTCGGCTGAGCCGTCCAGCGAGGGAGAGTCGGATGACAGCACCAAGTCATACCTGCGGAACAAAACGAAAGAGAAAAAGACTTGTTGGGGTGCACATTCCTTAGGAGATGAAACAAAAGGAGGAGAAGCTAGGGTACCTGGACTCGCTGGAACTCTGCTCGCTCCTACATTTCCCAAAAGCATTCATCAGTGCTTCAGGAAATGAGCCGAATTGAGCATGAAGGAGATACCTCGCTTTGAAACTGCACACAAAAATCAAATCAAGGTGTTTTAAAATGACACACTGAATGGAATGGAATGGAATGCAATGCTGGTCAATTCTTCCCAGACAGACCTCGGGAAGTCCTCTTGGCAAAGACGGCAGGAAAACATGAACGAATGATCCGTCACATCCACTAATGTCACAACGTGATCCTTTTAACCAAAAAGAACAATGTTGATAAACATGTGGTACAATGCAGATGCTGTTGCCCCCCGCCCGCATGAGCCAAAAGAGGATGAGACAGTTGAATCACTCATCACCTGGAGCAAAGTCACGAAGTCCCCCACGTAATCTTCGTGGACTTGCTCGACCGGGGCCCGTGTGAGCGGCAATGACATTATGGTGACGATGGCAAACTCGTTGGTCTCCACTATGCTCAATTCGGCTGAGCCGTCCAGCGAGGGAGAGTCGGACGACAGCAGCAAGTAATGCCTGCGGAAGAAAACAAAAGAGAAAAAGACTAGTTGGGGTGCACATTCCTTAGGAGATGAAACAAAAGGAGGAGAACCTAGGGTACCTGGACTTGCTGGAACTCTGTTCGCTCCCACATTTCCCAAAACACTTCATCAGCGCTTCAGGAAATGACCCGAGGTCACACATGTGTAGTTTATTGCAACACCAGAACAACCGGACACAACACAACACTCCACTCCACTCCACTCCTGGCTCGATTGGTTTGATGCAGAGCTGTGTTCAGAGAGGCTGGCTATCTTGCACTTTCAGCCATGTTTGATGAATTGGATCCGGAAGTGGTTTCGCAACTTGACTTTGAAATGAAGGTCTAAGCCAGTGGATTCGAATTCTAATGCTAGACGACATACCTCCTCCGCCCGTGTGCGCCAGTTTGGATTTTAGGTTATTGTTCCTCAAACAATGACCGGAGTTCCGTCTTCTGCCTGTTTTTCAGAGTAGCAAACTGGCGCTGCAACTTCGCCACCATCTTGTGAGCCTGAGAACGTCAGATGGCGTCATTTTTCCAGTCCATAGTAGGTCATCAATCAAGCAGGGTTCCCACATTCAGACAAATGACAACTAAAACCACTACTAACCCTCGACGTTTCGTTCGACGGTAACCGCAGGCAATCCTGCACCTGCTCTAAGCGGACGCCCACGGTCTCCGTTAGCTGGTGATGTTGTTGCATCACCGTACGCTGCACCACCGACTGGTGCCGGATTGGCTCCTCCAAGCGGGTCTGCACCTATGACGTGGTCCCAACAGATGGTTTGTCAACAATCCACAAGATGGCATCAAGCAGGGTTCCCACATTCAGACAAATGACAACTAAAAACACTACTAACCCTAGACGTTTTGTTCGACGGTAACCGCAGGCAATCCAGCACCTGCTCCAAACGGACGCCCACGGTCGACATTGACTGATGTTGTCGCATCACTGTTTGGATTAAATTCCTTAAACAAGAACCTGAGTTCCGTCTTGTGGCTGGCGTGGAGAGCAGCAAACCTGCGCTGCAACGTGGTCACCATCCTGCGAACCTGAGAACGTCAGATGGCGTCATTTTTCCAGTCCATAGTAGGTCATCAATCAAGCAGGGTTCCCACATTCAGACAAATGACAACTAAAAACACTACTAACCCTCGACGTTTCGTTCGACGGTAACCGCAGGCAATCCTGCACCTGCTCCAAGCGGACGCCCACGGTCGACGTTAGCTGGTCATGTAGTTGCATGACCGTACGCTGCACCACCGACTGGTGCCGGATTGGCTCCTTCAAGCGGGTCTGCACCTATGACGTGGTCCCAACAGATGGTTTGTCAACAATCCACAAGATGGCATCAAGCAGGGTTCCCACATTCAGACAAATGACAACTAAAAACACTACTAACCCTAGACGTTTTGTTCGACGGTAACCGCAGGCAATCCAGCACCTGCTCCAAACGGACGCCCACGGTCGACATTGACTGATGTTGTCGCATCACTGTTTGGATTAAATTCCTTAAACAAGAACCTGAGTTCCGTCTTGTGGCTGGCGTGGAGAGCAGCAAACCTGCGCTGCAACGTGGTCACCATCCTGCGAACCTGAGAACGTCAGATGGCGTCATTTTTCCAGTCCATAGTAGGTCATCAATCAAGCAGGGTTCCCACATTCAGACAAATGACAACTAAAAACACTACTAACCCTCGACGTTTCGTTCGACGGTAACCGCAGGCAATCCTGCACCTGCTCCAAGCGGACGCCCACGGTCGACGTTAGCTGGTCATGTAGTTGCATGACCGTACGCTGCACCACCGACTGGTGCCGGATTGGCTCCTTCAAGCGGGTCTGCACCTATGACGTGGTCCCAACAGATGGTTTGTCAACAATCCACAAGATGGCATCAAGCAGGGTTCCCACATTCAGACAAATGACAACTAAAAACACTACTAACCCTAGACGTTTTGTTCGACGGTAACCGCAGGCAATCCAGCACCTGCTCCAAACGGACGCCCACGGTCGACATTGACTGATGTTGTCGCATCACTGTTTGGATTAAATTCCTTAAACAAGAACCTGAGTTCCGTCTTGTGGCTGGCGTGGAGAGCAGCAAACCTGCGCTGCAACGTGGTCACCATCCTGCGAACCTGAGAACGTCAGATGGCGTCATTTTTCCAGTCCATAGTAGGTCATCAATCAAGCAGGGTTCCCACATTCAGACAAATGACAACTAAAAACACTACTAACCCTCGACGTTTCGTTCGACGGTAACCGCAGGCAATCCTGCACCTGCTCCAAGCGGACGCCCACGGTCGACGTTAGCTGGTCATGTAGTTGCATGACCGTACGCTCCAGCACCGACTGGTGTTGTATTTTTTTTGCCAAGCGGGTCTGCACCTATGACGTGGTCCCAACAGATGGTTTGTCAACAATCCACAAGATGGCATCAAGCAGGGTTCCCACATTCAGACAAATGACAACTAAAAACACTACTAACCCTCGACGTTTCGTTCGACGGTAACCGCAGGCAATCCTGCACCTGCTCCAAGTGGAACATTTTTGCTCCGTGTCTAACTTTTCCGCCAGCCCTTTATTTTGAAAATGTGCTGCAGTTTTACTCCAAGACAGCTAGGATGTCCCGAGCAATGTGTTCATAAACATGTGTGTCAGGCCCCAGACGAGATTGGTGGCTGGTTGCGCCCGCCACCCAACCACAGGTCCTGCCTCTAATGCAGGGCTGTCAAAGTCATTTGGCATGGTGGGCCACATACGGCGGCCTAGGGAGATGTCAAGTGGGCCGGACCATTAAAATGATACCATGCTCTGCTATAAATAACCCAAATATCATGTCTTTCCTTTGTTTTGGTGTAAAGAAGCACAAGAACATTAGGAAAATATGGAAATGGAATGAACTATCCTTTCATGAAACACGTCATATTTCCTTAGATAAATGTGCAATTGACTTTTATCATTCACAAATAGGCATTGCAACGGATCCCACTGATTGTACAAAGGCACAAAACTTGAATTGGTACTGAAAAATATAGTCATGCACTTTAAGATTAAAAGAGACTTTTAATGAAAGGAATTTTTAAACCACTTACACATACGCATATAAAATCAAAATGTAATCTTTGCGTGCACTTTACAAACTAAGGAGAGTGATTTGAAATGTGTAATGAAGAAAGTTTCTGTCTCAGTGATGCAGCTTGTCTTCTACTCTGATGGAAAGAGTGCGCCCCTTAGCGGATAATCCGTGAATTGCAGCGAATTCAAAATATGAATTCCATGTCTTTGATGCATTTTTTCCACTTTCAAATGATCCTGCGGGCCTGATCGAACCTCCTTGGGGGCCGGTTCCGGCCCGCGGGCCGTAAATTTGACACCCCTGCCTCTAATGACTCGAGGGCTGCCAGGTGTGAGTCATTAGCCAGTGAGGAGTATTTAAGGCCACCAAGAACAGGACCACACTGCGGGATCGTCTGATCTGCTCACAGTGAGGTACGTACCTGCTTGTATTTTCTCGCCTGCCTTCGTTGATTTAAGACCTCTTGTTTTGCTCCCAGGATTCCGACTACGCTCGGCCTCCACGACCACGGATACGCCTAACGACACGCCGACGCCATCCCGACGCCATCCCCACGCCATCCCCTCTGGTGCCTGGCCTTTCACTTGGATCATTCTAATCAAGATTGGAGAAGCAGACTCCCAGCCCTCGCCTGCTTTGGGCTCTTCCACCCCCAATCAAAACAGCACGATCCTCTAACATGGACCCCGCGGGCGCAGGCCAGGCCCCCTCCGACCCAATTTGGCAGGTGGTGGAACAGCATACCCAAGCTATTGCGTACCTCTGTTCTAAGGTATCGAGCATGGCTGAGACCCCTGGATGACATACGAGCACTACTCAATTCTTTGCCTCATTCACCAAGTGCACAGCTAACCCCAGCCGCTCCCCTGGTAACACCGATATCGCCGCAACAGGGACCTAAGGCCCCCCTACGGTGGAGATCTCGGCGCATGCCGGCGCTTCCTGGTTCAATGGCAGTTGGTGTTTGAACAACCGAGCCTCACCCACACCTCGGACCGAGCCAAGATCGCTTACCTGATCGGCTGCCTTCGTGATGAGGCCCTAGCCTGGGCGAGCGCCGAATGGGAGAGGGGCTCCCGCATTTGTACCTCCTACGACTTATTGACCGCAGAGATGCGAAAGATCTTCGACCAGCCGGTGGGCGCTTAAGAGCTCTCAGACAAGGCGTCCGGAGCGTGGCAAAAGACTGGGTCGAATTCCGCATCTTAGCCGCCGAGAGTGCCTTTAATGACTCCGCCCTCCCTCCACGACGGCTGAATGTGGAGATGCGGGAGGAGCTGGCGATCCGAGAGGAACCAGGGTCCCTCGACGCGCTCGTGGAATTGGCCATCCGGATCGACAGCCAACTAGAAAGACAACGAGGGCAGCGGCAAGGTGACTCGCAGGTGGTCGCCATGCTTGGACTTCGGAGGAACGTGACCCCCGATCATAACAATGTGGTACAATGCAGGTGCTGTTGCCCGCCCGCCTGCATGAGCCAAAAGAGGATGAGACAGTTGAATCACGCATCACCTGGAGCAAAGTCACGAGGTCCCCCACGTATTTATTGACCTGCTCGACCGTGGCCCGTGTGAGCGTCAAAGATAATTTGGTGATGCAGAACAACTCGTCGGTCTCCACTATGCTCAATTGGGCTGAGCCGTCCAGCGAGGGAGAGTCGGACGAGAGCACCAAGTCATACCTGCGGAAGAAAACAAAAGAGAAAAAGACTTGTTGGGGTGCACATTCCTTAGGAGATGAAACAAAAGGAGGAGAACCTAGGGTACCTGGACTCGCTGGAACTCTGCGCGCTCCCACATTTCTCAAAATACTTGATCAGGGCTTCAGGAAATGACTCGAATTGAGCTTGAAGGCCATACCTCGCTTTTAAACTGCACACAAAAATCAAATCAAGGTGTTTTAAAATGACACACTGAATGGAATGGAATGCAATGCTGGTCAATTCTTCCCAGACAGACCTCGGGAGTCCTCTTGGCAAAGACAGCAGGAAAACATGAACGAATGATCCGTCACATCCACCAATGTCACAATGAGATCCTTTAACCAAAAAGAACAATGTTAATGAACATGTGGTACAATGCAGGTGCTGTTGCCCACCCGCCCGCATGAGCCAAAAGAGGATGAGACAGTTGAATCACGCATCACCTGGAGCAAAGTCACAAAGTCCCCCACGTAATCTTCGTGGACTTGCTCGACCGGGGCCCGTGTGAGCGGCAATGACAATATGGTGACGATGGCAACCTCGTTGGTCATCATTAGGCTCAATTGGGCTGAGCCGTCCAGCGAGGGAGAGTCGGATGACAGCACCAAGTCATACCTGCGGAACAAAACGAAAGAGAAAAAGACTTGTTGGGGTGCACATTCCTTAGGAGATGAAACAAAAGGAGGAGAAGCTAGGGTACCTGGACTCGCTGGAACTCTGCTCGCTCCTACATTTCCCAAAAGCATTCATCAGTGCTTCAGGAAATGAGCCGAATTGAGCATGAAGGAGATACCTCGCTTTGAAACTGCACACAAAAATCAAATCAAGGTGTTTTAAAATGACACACTGAATGGAATGGAATGCAATGCTGGTCAATTCTTCCCAGACAGACCTCGGGAAGTCCTCTTGGCAAAGACGGCAGGAAAACATGAACGAATGATCCATGTCATCGTCTAATTTAACAATGAGATCCTTAAAGCAAAAAGAACAATGTTAATGAACATGTGGTCCAATGCAGGTGCTGTTGCCCCCCGCCCGCATGAGCCAAAAGAGGATGAGACAGTTGAATCACGCATCACCTGGAGCAAAGTCACGAAGTCCCCCAGGTAATCTTCGTGGACTTGCTCGACCGGGGCCCGTGTGAGCGGCAATGACATTATGGTGACGATGGCAACCTCGTCGGTCGCCACCATGCTCAATTGGGCTGAGCCGTCCAGCGAGGGAGAGTCAGATGACAGCACCAAGTCATACCTGCGGAACAAAACGAAAGAGAAAAAGACTTGTTGGGGTGCACATTCCTTAGGAGATGAAACAAAAGGAGGAGAAGCTAGGGTACCTGGACTCGCTGGAACTCTGCTCGCTCCTACATTTCCCAAAAGCATTCATCAGTGCTTCAGGAAATGAGCCGAATTGAGCATGAAGGAGATACCTCGCTTTGAAACTGCACACAAAAATCAAATCAAGGTGTTTTAAAATGACACACTGAATGGAATGGAATGGAATGCAATGCTGGTCAATTCTTCCCAGACAGACCTCGGGAAGTCCTCTTGGCAAAGACGGCAGGAAAACATGAACGAATGATCCGTCACATCCACTAATGTCACAACGTGATCCTTTTAACCAAAAAGAACAATGTTGATAAACATGTGGTACAATGCAGATGCTGTTGCCCCCCGCCCGCATGAGCCAAAAGAGGATGAGACAGTTGAATCACTCATCACCTGGAGCAAAGTCACGAAGTCCCCCACGTAATCTTCGTGGACTTGCTCGACCGGGGCCCGTGTGAGCGGCAATGACATTATGGTGACGATGGCAAACTCGTTGGTCTCCACTATGCTCAATTCGGCTGAGCCGTCCAGCGAGGGAGAGTCGGACGACAGCAGCAAGTAATGCCTGCGGAAGAAAACAAAAGAGAAAAAGACTAGTTGGGGTGCACATTCCTTAGGAGATGAAACAAAAGGAGGAGAACCTAGGGTACCTGGACTTGCTGGAACTCTGTTCGCTCCCACATTTCCCAAAACACTTCATCAGCGCTTCAGGAAATGACCCGAGGTCACACATGTGTAGTTTATTGCAACACCAGAACAACCGGACATAACACAACACTCCACTCCACTCCACTCCTGGCTCGATTGGTTTGATGCAGAGCTGTGTTCAGAGAGGCTGGCTATCTTGCACTTTCAGCCATGTTTGATGAATTGGATCCGGAAGTGGTTTCGCAACTTGACTTTGAAATGAAGGTCTAAGCCAGTGGATTCGAATTCTAATGCTCGACGACATACCTCCTCCGCCCGTGTGCGCCAGTTTGGATTTTAGGTTATTGTTCCTCAAACAATGACCGGAGTTCCGTCTTCTGCCTGTTTTTCAGAGTAGCAAACTGGCGCTGCAACTTCGCCACCATCTTGTGAGCCTGAGAACGTCAGATGGCGTCATTTTTCCAGTCCATAGTAGGTCATCAATCAAGCAGGGTTCCCACATTCAGACAAATGACAACTAAAACCACTACTAACCCTCGACGTTTCGTTCGACGGTAACCGCAGGCAATCCTGCACCTGCTCTAAGCGGACGCCCACGGTCTCCGTTAGCTGGTGATGTTGTTGCATCACCGTACGCTGCACCACCGACTGGTGCCGGATTGGCTCCTCCAAGCGGGTCTGCACCTATGACGTGGTCCCAACAGATGGTTTGTCAACAATCCACAAGATGGCATCAAGCAGGGTTCCCACATTCAGACAAATGACAACTAAAAACACTACTAACCCTAGACGTTTTGTTCGACGGTAACCGCAGGCAATCCAGCACCTGCTCCAAACGGACGCCCACGGTCGACATTGACTGATGTTGTCGCATCACTGTTTGGATTAAATTCCTTAAACAAGAACCTGAGTTCCGTCTTGTGGCTGGCGTGGAGAGCAGCAAACCTGCGCTGCAACGTGGTCACCATCCTGCGAACCTGAGAATGTCAGATGGCGTCATTTTTCCAGTCCATAGTAGGTCATCAATCAAGCAGGGTTCCCACATTCAGACAAATGACAACTAAAAACACTACTAACCCTCGACGTTTCGTTCGACGGTAACCGCAGGCAATCCTGCACCTGCTCCAAGCGGACGCCCACGGTCGACGTTAGCTGGTCATGTAGTTGCATGACCGTACGCTGCACCACCGACTGGTGCCGGATTGGCTCCTTCAAGCGGGTCTGCACCTATGACGTGGTCCCAACAGATGGTTTGTCAACAATCCACAAGATGGCATCAAGCAGGGTTCCCACATTCAGACAAATGACAACTAAAAACACTACTAACCCTAGACGTTTTGTTCGACGGTAACCGCAGGCAATCCAGCACCTGCTCCAAACGGACGCCCACGGTCGACATTGACTGATGTTGTCGCATCACTGTTTGGATTAAATTCCTTAAACAAGAACCTGAGTTCCGTCTTGTGGCTGGCGTGGAGAGCAGCAAACCTGCGCTGCAACGTGGTCACCATCCTGCGAACCTGAGAACGTCAGATGGCGTCATTTTTCCAGTCCATAGTAGGTCATCAATCAAGCAGGGTTCCCACATTCAGACAAATGACAACTAAAAACACTACTAACCCTCGACGTTTCGTTCGACGGTAACCGCAGGCAATCCTGCACCTGCTCCAAGCGGACGCCCACGGTCGACGTTAGCTGGTCATGTAGTTGCATGACCGTACGCTCCAGCACCGACTGGTGTTGTATTTTTTTTGCCAAGCGGGTCTGCACCTATGACGTGGTCCCAACAGATGGTTTGTCAACAATCCACAAGATGGCATCAAGCAGGGTTCCCACATTCAGACAAATGACAACTAAAAACACTACTAACCCTCGACGTTTCGTTCGACGGTAACCGCAGGCAATCCTGCACCTGCTCCAAGTGGAACATTTTTGCTCCGTGTCTAACTTTTCCGCCAGCCCTTATTTTGAAAATGTGCTGCAGTTTTACTCCAAGACAGCTAGGATGTCCCGAGCAATGTGTTCATAAACATGTGTGTCAGGCCCCAGACGAGATTGGTGGCTGGTTGCGCCCGCCACCCAACCACAGGTCCTGCCTCTAATGCAGGGCTGTCAAAGTCATTTGGCATGGTGGGCCACATACGGCGGCCTAGGGAGATGTCAAGTGGGCCGGACCATTAAAATGATACCATGCTCTGCTATAAATAACCCAAATATCATGTCTTTCCTTTGTTTTGGTGTAAAGAAGCACAAGAACATTAGGAAAATATGGAAATGGAATGAACTATCCTTTCATGAAACACGTCATATTTCCTTAGATAAATGTGCAATTGACTTTTATCATTCACAAATAGGCATTGCAACGGATCCCACTGATTGTACAAAGGCACAAAACTTGAATTGGTACTGAAAAATATAGTCATGCACTTTAAGATTAAAAGAGACTTTTAATGAAAGGAATTTTTAAACCACTTACACATACGCATATAAAATCAAAATGTAATCTTTGCGTGCACTTTACAAACTAAGGAGAGTGATTTGAAATGTGTAATGAAGAAAGTTTCTGTCTCAGTGATGCAGCTTGTCTTCTACTCTGATGGAAAGAGTGCGCCCCTTAGCGGATAATCCGTGAATTGCAGCGAATTCAAAATATGAATTCCATGTCTTTGATGCATTTTTTCCACTTTCAAATGATCCTGCGGGCCTGATCGAACCTCCTTGGGGGCCGGTTCCGGCCCGCGGGCCGTAAATTTGACACCCCTGCCTCTAATGACTCGAGGGCTGCCAGGTGTGAGTCATTAGCCAGTGAGGAGTATTTAAGGCCACCAAGAACAGGACCACACTGCGGGATCGTCTGATCTGCTCACAGTGAGGTACGTACCTGCTTGTATTTTCTCGCCTGCCTTCGTTGATTTAAGACCTCTTGTTTTGCTCCCAGGATTCCGACTACGCTCGGCCTCCACGACCACGGATACGCCTAACGACACGCCGACGCCATCCCGACGCCATCCCCTCTGGTGCCTGGCCTTTCACTTGGATCATTCTAATCAAGATTGGAGAAGCAGACTCCCAGCCCTCGCCTGCTTTGGGCTCTTCCACCCCCAATCAAAACAGCACGATCCTCTAACATGGACCCCGCGGGCGCAGGCCAGGCCCCCTCCGACCCAATTTGGCAGGTGGTGGAACAGCATACCCAAGCTATTGCGTACCTCTGTTCTAAGGTATCGAGCATGGCTGAGACCCCTGGATGACATACGAGCACTACTCAATTCTTTGCCTCATTCACCAAGTGCACAGCTAACCCCAGCCGCTCCCCTGGTAACACCGATATCGCCGCAACAGGGACCTAAGGCCCCCCTACGGTGGAGATCTCGGCGCATGCCGGCGCTTCCTGGTTCAATGGCAGTTGGTGTTTGAACAACCGAGCCTCACCCACACCTCGGACCGAGCCAAGATCGCTTACCTGATCGGCTGCCTTCGTGATGAGGCCCTAGCCTGGGCGAGCGCCGAATGGGAGAGGGGCTCCCGCATTTGTACCTCCTACGACTTATTGACCGCAGAGATGCGAAAGATCTTCGACCAGCCGGTGGGCGCTTAAGAGCTCTCAGACAAGGCGTCCGGAGCGTGGCAAAAGACTGGGTCGAATTCCGCATCTTAGCCGCCAAGAGTGCCTTTAATGACTCCGCCCTCCCTCCACGACGGCTGAATGTGGAGATGCGGGAGGAGCTGGCGATCCGAGAGGAACCAGGGTCCCTCGACGCGCTCGTGGAATTGGCCATCCGGATCGACAGCCAACTAGAAAGACAACGAGGGCAGCGGCAAGGTGACTCGCAGGTGGTCGCCATGCTTGGACTTCGGAGGAACGTGACCCCCGATCATAACAATGTGGTACAATGCAGGTGCTGTTGCCCGCCCGCCTGCATGAGCCAAAAGAGGATGAGACAGTTGAATCACGCATCACCTGGAGCAAAGTCACGAGGTCCCCCACGTATTTATTGACCTGCTCGACCGTGGCCCGTGTGAGCGTCAAAGATAATTTGGTGATGCAGAACAACTCGTCGGTCTCCACTATGCTCAATTGGGCTGAGCCGTCCAGCGAGGGAGAGTCGGACGAGAGCACCAAGTCATACCTGCGGAAGAAAACAAAAGAGAAAAAGACTTGTTGGGGTGCACATTCCTTAGGAGATGAAACAAAAGGAGGAGAACCTAGGGTACCTGGACTCGCTGGAACTCTGCGCGCTCCCACATTCCTCAAAATACTTGATCAGGGCTTCAGGAAATGACTCGAATTGAGCTTGAAGGCCATACCTCGCTTTTAAACTGCACACAAAAATCAAATCAAGGTGTTTTAAAATGACACACTGAATGGAATGGAATGCAATGCTGGTCAATTCTTCCCAGACAGACCTCGGGAGTCCTCTTGGCAAAGACAGCAGGAAAACATGAACGAATGATCCGTCACATCCACCAATGTCACAATGAGATCCTTTAACCAAAAAGAACAATGTTAATGAACATGTGGTACAATGCAGGTGCTGTTGCCCACCCGCCCGCATGAGCCAAAAGAGGATGAGACAGTTGAATCACGCATCACCTGGAGCAAAGTCACAAAGTCCCCCACGTAATCTTCGTGGACTTGCTCGACCGGGGCCCGTGTGAGCGGCAATGACAATATGGTGACGATGGCAACCTCGTTGGTCATCATTAGGCTCAATTGGGCTGAGCCGTCCAGCTAGGGAGAGTCGGATGACAGCACCAAGTCATACCTGCGGAACAAAACGAAAGAGAAAAAGACTTGTTGGGGTGCACATTCCTTAGGAGATGAAACAAAAGGAGGAGAAGCTAGGGTACCTGGACTCGCTGGAACTCTGCTCGCTCCTACATTTCCCAAAAGCATTCATCAGTGCTTCAGGAAATGAGCCGAATTGAGCATGAAGGAGATACCTCGCTTTGAAACTGCACACAAAAATCAAATCAAGGTGTTTTAAAATGACACACTGAATGGAATGGAATGCAATGCTGGTCAATTCTTCCCAGACAGACCTCGGGAAGTCCTCTTGGCAAAGACGGCAGGAAAACATGAACGAATGATCCGTCACATCCACTAATGTCACAACGTGATCCTTTTAACCAAAAAGAACAATGTTGATAAACATGTGGTACAATGCAGATGCTGTTGCCCCCCGCCCGCATGAGCCAAAAGAGGATGAGACAGTTGAATCACTCATCACCTGGAGCAAAGTCACGAAGTCCCCCACGTAATCTTCGTGGACTTGCTCGACCGGGGCCCGTGTGAGCGGCAATGACATTATGGTGACGATGGCAAACTCGTTGGTCTCCACTATGCTCAATTCGGCTGAGCCGTCCAGCGAGGGAGAGTCGGACGACAGCAGCAAGTAATGCCTGCGGAAGAAAACAAAAGAGAAAAAGACTAGTTGGGGTGCACATTCCTTAGGAGATGAAACAAAAGGAGGAGAACCTAGGGTACCTGGACTTGCTGGAACTCTGTTCGCTCCCACATTTCCCAAAACACTTCATCAGCGCTTCAGGAAATGACCCGAGGTCACACATGCGTAGTTTATTGCAACACCAGAACAACCGGACATAACACAACACTCCACTCCACTCCACTCCTGGCTCGATTGGTTTGATGCAGAGCTGTGTTCAGAGAGGCTGGCTATCTTGCACTTTCAGCCATGTTTGATGAATTGGATCCGGAAGTGGTTTCGCAACTTGACTTTGAAATGAAGGTCTAAGCCAGTGGATTCGAATTCTAATGCTCGACGACATACCTCCTCCGCCCGTGTGCGCCAGTTTGGATTTTAGGTTATTGTTCCTCAAACAATGACCGGAGTTCCGTCTTCTGCCTGTTTTTCAGAGTAGCAAACTGGCGCTGCAACTTCGCCACCATCTTGTGAGCCTGAGAACGTCAGATGGCGTCATTTTTCCAGTCCATAGTAGGTCATCAATCAAGCAGGGTTCCCACATTCAGACAAATGACAACTAAAACCACTACTAACCCTCGACGTTTCGTTCGACGGTAACCGCAGGCAATCCTGCACCTGCTCTAAGCGGACGCCCACGGTCTCCGTTAGCTGGTGATGTTGTTGCATCACCGTACGCTGCACCACCGACTGGTGCCGGATTGGCTCCTCCAAGCGGGTCTGCACCTATGACGTGGTCCCAACAGATGGTTTGTCAACAATCCACAAGATGGCATCAAGCAGGGTTCCCACATTCAGACAAATGACAACTAAAAACACTACTAACCCTAGACGTTTTGTTCGACGGTAACCGCAGGCAATCCAGCACCTGCTCCAAACGGACGCCCACGGTCGACATTGACTGATGTTGTCGCATCACTGTTTGGATTAAATTCCTTAAACAAGAACCTGAGTTCCGTCTTGTGGCTGGCGTGGAGAGCAGCAAACCTGCGCTGCAACGTGGTCACCATCCTGCGAACCTGAGAACGTCAGATGGCGTCATTTTTCCAGTCCATAGTAGGTCATCAATCAAGCAGGGTTCCCACATTCAGACAAATGACAACTAAAAACACTACTAACCCTCGACGTTTCGTTCGACGGTAACCGCAGGCAATCCTGCACCTGCTCCAAGCGGACGCCCACGGTCGACGTTAGCTGGTCATGTAGTTGCATGACCGTACGCTCCAGCACCGACTGGTGTTGTATTTTTTTTGCCAAGCGGGTCTGCACCTATGACGTGGTCCCAACAGATGGTTTGTCAACAATCCACAAGATAGCATCAAGCAGGGTTCCCACATTCAGACAAATGACAACTAAAAACACTACTAACCCTCGACGTTTCGTTCGACGGTAACCGCAGGCAATCCTGCACCTGCTCCAAGTGGAACATTTTTGCTCCGTGTCTAACTTTTCCGCCAGCCCTTATTTTGAAAATGTGCTGCAGTTTTACTCCAAGACAGCTAGGATGTCCCGAGCAATGTGTTCATAAACATGTGTGTCAGGCCCCAGACGAGATTGGTGGCTGGTTGCGCCCGCCACCCAACCACAGGTCCTGCCTCTAATGCAGGGCTGTCAAAGTCATTTGGCATGGTGGGCCACATACGGCGGCCTAGGGAGATGTCAAGTGGGCCGGACCATTAAAATGATACCATGCTCTGCTATAAATAACCCAAATATCATGTCTTTCCTTTGTTTTGGTGTAAAGAAGCACAAGAACATTAGGAAAATATGGAAATGGAATGAACTATCCTTTCATGAAACACGTCATATTTCCTTAGATAAATGTGCAATTGACTTTTATCATTCACAAATAGGCATTGCAACGGATCCCACTGATTGTACAAAGGCACAAAACTTGAATTGGTACTGAAAAATATAGTCATGCACTTTAAGATTAAAAGAGACTTTTAATGAAAGGAATTTTTAAACCACTTACACATACGCATATAAAATCAAAATGTAATCTTTGCGTGCACTTTACAAACTAAGGAGAGTGATTTGAAATGTGTAATGAAGAAAGTTTCTGTCTCAGTGATGCAGCTTGTCTTCTACTCTGATGGAAAGAGTGCGCCCCTTAGCGGATAATCCGTGAATTGCAGCGAATTCAAAATATGAATTCCATGTCTTTGATGCATTTTTTCCACTTTCAAATGATCCTGCGGGCCTGATCGAACCTCCTTGGGGGCCGGTTCCGGCCCGCGGGCCGTAAATTTGACACCCCTGCCTCTAATGACTCGAGGGCTGCCAGGTGTGAGTCATTAGCCAGTGAGGAGTATTTAAGGCCACCAAGAACAGGACCACACTGCGGGATCGTCTGATCTGCTCACAGTGAGGTACGTACCTGCTTGTATTTTCTCGCCTGCCTTTGTTGATTTAAGACCTCTTGTTTTGCTCCCAGGATTCCGACTACGCTCGGCCTCCACGACCACGGATACGCCTAACGACACGCCGACGCCATCCCGACGCCATCCCCACGCCATCCCCTCTGGTGCCTGGCCTTTCACTTGGATCATTCTAATCAAGATTGGAGAAGCAGACTCCCAGCCCTCGCCTGCTTTGGGCTCTTCCACCCCCAATCAAAACAGCACGATCCTCTAACATGGACCCCGCGGGCGCAGGCCAGGCCCCTTCCGACCCAATTTGGCAGGTGGTGGAACAGCATACCCAAGCTATTGCGTACCTCTGTTCTAAGGTATCGAGCATGGCTGAGACCCCTGGATGACATACGAGCACTACTCAATTCTTTGCCTCATTCACCAAGTGCACAGCTAACCCCAGCCGCTCCCCTGGTAACACCGATATCGCCGCAACAGGGACCTAAGGCCCCCCTACGGTGGAGATCTCGGCGCATGCCGGCGCTTCCTGGTTCAATGGCAGTTGGTGTTTGAACAACCGAGCCTCACCCACACCTCGGACCGAGCCAAGATCGCTTACCTGATCGGCTGCCTTCGTGATGAGGCCCTAGCCTGGGCGAGCGCCGAATGGGAGAGGGGCTCCCGCATTTGTACCTCCTACGACTTATTGACCGCAGAGATGCGAAAGATCTTCGACCAGCCGGTGGGCGCTTAAGAGCTCTCAGACAAGGCGTCCGGAGCGTGGCAAAAGACTGGGTCGAATTCCGCATCTTAGCCGCCGAGAGTGCCTTTAATGACTCCGCCCTCCCTCCACGACGGCTGAATGTGGAGATGCGGGAGGAGCTGGCGATCCGAGAGGAACCAGGGTCCCTCGACGCGCTCGTGGAATTGGCCATCCGGATCGACAGCCAACTAGAAAGACAACGAGGGCAGCGGCAAGGTGACTCGCAGGTGGTCGCCATGCTTGGACTTCGGAGGAACGTGACCCCCGATCATAACAATGTGGTACAATGCAGGTGCTGTTGCCCGCCCGCCTGCATGAGCCAAAAGAGGATGAGACAGTTGAATCACGCATCACCTGGAGCAAAGTCACGAGGTCCCCCACGTATTTATTGACCTGCTCGACCGTGGCCCGTGTGAGCGTCAAAGATAATTTGGTGATGCAGAACAACTCGTCGGTCTCCACTATGCTCAATTGGGCTGAGCCGTCCAGCGAGGGAGAGTCGGACGAGAGCACCAAGTCATACCTGCGGAAGAAAACAAAAGAGAAAAAGACTTGTTGGGGTGCACATTCCTTAGGAGATGAAACAAAAGGAGGAGAACCTAGGGTACCTGGACTCGCTGGAACTCTGCGCGCTCCCACATTTCTCAAAATACTTGATCAGGGCTTCAGGAAATGACTCGAATTGAGCTTGAAGGCCATACCTCGCTTTTAAACTGCACACAAAAATCAAATCAAGGTGTTTTAAAATGACACACTGAATGGAATGGAATGCAATGCTGGTCAATTCTTCCCAGACAGACCTCGGGAGTCCTCTTGGCAAAGACAGCAGGAAAACATGAACGAATGATCCGTCACATCCACCAATGTCACAATGAGATCCTTTAACCAAAAAGAACAATGTTAATGAACATGTGGTACAATGCAGGTGCTGTTGCCCACCCGCCCGCATGAGCCAAAAGAGGATGAGACAGTTGAATCACGCATCACCTGGAGCAAAGTCACAAAGTCCCCCACGTAATCTTCGTGGACTTGCTCGACCGGGGCCCGTGTGAGCGGCAATGACAATATGGTGACGATGGCAACCTCGTTGGTCATCATTAGGCTCAATTGGGCTGAGCCGTCCAGCGAGGGAGAGTCGGATGACAGCACCAAGTCATACCTGCGGAACAAAACGAAAGAGAAAAAGACTTGTTGGGGTGCACATTCCTTAGGAGATGAAACAAAAGGAGGAGAAGCTAGGGTACCTGGACTCGCTGGAACTCTGCTCGCTCCTACATTTCCCAAAAGCATTCATCAGTGCTTCAGGAAATGAGCCGAATTGAGCATGAAGGAGATACCTCGCTTTGAAACTGCACACAAAAATCAAATCAAGGTGTTTTAAAATGACACACTGAATGGAATGGAATGCAATGCTGGTCAATTCTTCCCAGACAGACCTCGGGAAGTCCTCTTGGCAAAGACGGCAGGAAAACATGAACGAATGATCCATGTCATCGTCTAATTTAACAATGAGATCCTTAAAGCAAAAAGAACAATGTTAATGAACATGTGGTCCAATGCAGGTGCTGTTGCCCCCCGCCCGCATGAGCCAAAAGAGGATGAGACAGTTGAATCACGCATCACCTGGAGCAAAGTCACGAAGTCCCCCAGGTAATCTTCGTGGACTTGCTCGACCGGGGCCCGTGTGAGCGGCAATGACATTATGGTGACGATGGCAACCTCGTCGGTCGCCACCATGCTCAATTGGGCTGAGCCGTCCAGCGAGGGAGAGTCAGATGACAGCACCAAGTCATACCTGCGGAACAAAACGAAAGAGAAAAAGACTTGTTGGGGTGCACATTCCTTAGGAGATGAAACAAAAGGAGGAGAAGCTAGGGTACCTGGACTCGCTGGAACTCTGCTCGCTCCTACATTTCCCAAAAGCATTCATCAGTGCTTCAGGAAATGAGCCGAATTGAGCATGAAGGAGATACCTCGCTTTGAAACTGCACACAAAAATCAAATCAAGGTGTTTTAAAATGACACACTGAATGGAATGGAATGGAATGCAATGCTGGTCAATTCTTCCCAGACAGACCTCGGGAAGTCCTCTTGGCAAAGACGGCAGGAAAACATGAACGAATGATCCGTCACATCCACTAATGTCACAACGTGATCCTTTTAACCAAAAAGAACAATGTTGATAAACATGTGGTACAATGCAGATGCTGTTGCCCCCCGCCCGCATGAGCCAAAAGAGGATGAGACAGTTGAATCACTCATCACCTGGAGCAAAGTCACGAAGTCCCCCACGTAATCTTCGTGGACTTGCTCGACCGGGGCCCGTGTGAGCGGCAATGACATTATGGTGACGATGGCAAACTCGTTGGTCTCCACTATGCTCAATTCGGCTGAGCCGTCCAGCGAGGGAGAGTCGGACGACAGCAGCAAGTAATGCCTGCGGAAGAAAACAAAAGAGAAAAAGACTAGTTGGGGTGCACATTCCTTAGGAGATGAAACAAAAGGAGGAGAACCTAGGGTACCTGGACTTGCTGGAACTCTGTTCGCTCCCACATTTCCCAAAACACTTCATCAGCGCTTCAGGAAATGACCCGAGGTCACACATGTGTAGTTTATTGCAACACCAGAACAACCGGACATAACACAACACTCCACTCCACTCCTGGCTCGATTGGTTTGATGCAGAGCTGTGTTCAGAGAGGCTGGCTATCTTGCACTTTCAGCCATGTTTGATGAATTGGATCCGGAAGTGGTTTCGCAACTTGACTTTGAAATGAAGGTCTAAGCCAGTGGATTCGAATTCTAATGCTCGACGACATACCTCCTCCGCCCGTGTGCGCCAGTTTGGATTTTAGGTTATTGTTCCTCAAACAATGACCGGAGTTCCGTCTTCTGCCTGTTTTTCAGAGTAGCAAACTGGCGCTGCAACTTCGCCACCATCTTGTGAGCCTGAGAACGTCAGATGGCGTCATTTTTCCAGTCCATAGTAGGTCATCAATCAAGCAGGGTTCCCACATTCAGACAAATGACAACTAAAACCACTACTAACCCTCGACGTTTCGTTCGACGGTAACCGCAGGCAATCCTGCACCTGCTCTAAGCGGACGCCCACGGTCTCCGTTAGCTGGTGATGTTGTTGCATCACCGTACGCTGCACCACCGACTGGTGCCGGATTGGCTCCTCCAAGCGGGTCTGCACCTATGACGTGGTCCCAACAGATGGTTTGTCAACAATCCACAAGATGGCATCAAGCAGGGTTCCCACATTCAGACAAATGACAACTAAAAACACTACTAACCCTAGACGTTTTGTTCGACGGTAACCGCAGGCAATCCAGCACCTGCTCCAAACGGACGCCCACGGTCGACATTGACTGATGTTGTCGCATCACTGTTTGGATTAAATTCCTTAAACAAGAACCTGAGTTCCGTCTTGTGGCTGGCGTGGAGAGCAGCAAACCTGCGCTGCAACGTGGTCACCATCCTGCGAACCTGAGAACGTCAGATGGCGTCATTTTTCCAGTCCATAGTAGGTCATCAATCAAGCAGGGTTCCCACATTCAGACAAATGACAACTAAAAACACTACTAACCCTCGACGTTTCGTTCGACGGTAACCGCAGGCAATCCTGCACCTGCTCCAAGCGGACGCCCACGGTCGACGTTAGCTGGTCATGTAGTTGCATGACCGTACGCTGCACCACCGACTGGTGCCGGATTGGCTCCTTCAAGCGGGTCTGCACCTATGACGTGGTCCCAACAGATGGTTTGTCAACAATCCACAAGATGGCATCAAGCAGGGTTCCCACATTCAGACAAATGACAACTAAAAACACTACTAACCCTAGACGTTTTGTTCGACGGTAACCGCAGGCAATCCAGCACCTGCTCCAAACGGACGCCCACGGTCGACATTGACTGATGTTGTCGCATCACTGTTTGGATTAAATTCCTTAAACAAGAACCTGAGTTCCGTCTTGTGGCTGGCGTGGAGAGCAGCAAACCTGCGCTGCAACGTGGTCACCATCCTGCGAACCTGAGAACGTCAGATGGCGTCATTTTTCCAGTCCATAGTAGGTCATCAATCAAGCAGGGTTCCCACATTCAGACAAATGACAACTAAAAACACTACTAACCCTCGACGTTTCGTTCGACGGTAACCGCAGGCAATCCTGCACCTGCTCCAAGCGGACGCCCACGGTCGACGTTAGCTGGTCATGTAGTTGCATGACCGTACGCTCCAGCACCGACTGGTGTTGTATTTTTTTTGCCAAGCGGGTCTGCACCTATGACGTGGTCCCAACAGATGGTTTGTCAACAATCCACAAGATGGCATCAAGCAGGGTTCCCACATTCAGACAAATGACAACTAAAAACACTACTAACCCTCGACGTTTCGTTCGACGGTAACCGCAGGCAATCCTGCACCTGCTCCAAGTGGAACATTTTTGCTCCGTGTCTAACTTTTCCGCCAGCCCTTATTTTGAAAATGTGCTGCAGTTTTACTCCAAGACAGCTAGGATGTCCCGAGCAATGTGTTCATAAACATGTGTGTCAGGCCCCAGACGAGATTGGTGGCTGGTTGCGCCCGCCACCCAACCACAGGTCCTGCCTCTAATGCAGGGCTGTCAAAGTCATTTGGCATGGTGGGCCACATACGGCGGCCTAGGGAGATGTCAAGTGGGCCGGACCATTAAAATGATACCATGCTCTGCTATAAATAACCCAAATATCATGTCTTTCCTTTGTTTTGGTGTAAAGAAGCACAAGAACATTAGGAAAATATGGAAATGGAATGAACTATCCTTTCATGAAACACGTCATATTTCCTTAGATAAATGTGCAATTGACTTTTATCATTCACAAATAGGCATTGCAACGGATCCCACTGATTGTACAAAGGCACAAAACTTGAATTGGTACTGAAAAATATAGTCATGCACTTTAAGATTAAAAGAGACTTTTAATGAAAGGAATTTTTAAACCACTTACACATACGCATATAAAATCAAAATGTAATCTTTGCGTGCACTTTACAAACTAAGGAGAGTGATTTGAAATGTGTAATGAAGAAAGTTTCTGTCTCAGTGATGCAGCTTGTCTTCTACTCTGATGGAAAGAGTGCGCCTCTTAGCGGATAATCCGTGAATTGCAGCGAATTCAAAATATGAATTCCATGTCTTTGATGCATTTTTTCCACTTTCAAATGATCCTGCGGGCCTGATCGAACCTCCTTGGGGGCCGGTTCCGGCCCGCGGGCCGTAAATTTGACACCCCTGCCTCTAATGACTCGAGGGCTGCCAGGTGTGAGTCATTAGCCAGTGAGGAGTATTTAAGGCCACCAAGAACAGGACCACACTGCGGGATCGTCTGATCTGCTCACAGTGAGGTACGTACCTGCTTGTATTTTCTCGCCTGCCTTTGTTGATTTAAGACCTCTTGTTTTGCTCCCAGGATTCCGACTACGCTCGGCCTCCACGACCACGGATACGCCTAACGACACGCCGACGCCATCCCGACGCCATCCCCTCTGGTGCCTGGCCTTTCACTTGGATCATTCTAATCAAGATTGGAGAAGCAGACTCCCAGCCCTCGCCTGCTTTGGGCTCTTCCACCCCCAATCAAAACAGCACGATCCTCTAACATGGACCCCGCGGGCGCAGGCCAGGCCCCCTCCGACCCAATTTGGCAGGTGGTGGAACAGCATACCCAAGCTATTGCGTACCTCTGTTCTAAGGTATCGAGCATGGCTGAGACCCCTGGATGACATACGAGCACTACTCAATTCTTTGCCTCATTCACCAAGTGCACAGCTAACCCCAGCCGCTCCCCTGGTAACACCGATATCGCCGCAACAGGGACCTAAGGCCCCCCTACGGTGGAGATCTCGGCGCATGCCGGCGCTTCCTGGTTCAATGGCAGTTGGTGTTTGAACAACCGAGCCTCACCCACACCTCGGACCGAGCCAAGATCGCTTACCTGATCGGCTGCCTTCGTGATGAGGCCCTAGCCTGGGCGAGCGCCGAATGGGAGAGGGGCTCCCGCATTTGTACCTCCTACGACTTATTGACCGCAGAGATGCGAAAGATCTTCGACCAGCCGGTGGGCGCTTAAGAGCTCTCAGACAAGGCGTCCGGAGCGTGGCAAAAGACTGGGTCGAATTCCGCATCTTAGCCGCCGAGAGTGCCTTTAATGACTCCGCCCTCCCTCCACGACGGCTGAATGTGGAGATGCGGGAGGAGCTGGCGATCCGAGAGGAACCAGGGTCCCTCGACGCGCTCGTGGAATTGGCCATCCGGATCGACAGCCAACTAGAAAGACAACGAGGGCAGCGGCAAGGTGACTCGCAGGTGGTCGCCATGCTTGGACTTCGGAGGAACGTGACCCCCGATCATAACAATGTGGTACAATGCAGGTGCTGTTGCCCGCCCGCCTGCATGAGCCAAAAGAGGATGAGACAGTTGAATCACGCATCACCTGGAGCAAAGTCACGAGGTCCCCCACGTATTTATTGACCTGCTCGACCGTGGCCCGTGTGAGCGTCAAAGATAATTTGGTGATGCAGAACAACTCGTCGGTCTCCACTATGCTCAATTGGGCTGAGCCGTCCAGCGAGGGAGAGTCGGACGAGAGCACCAAGTCATACCTGCGGAAGAAAACAAAAGAGAAAAAGACTTGTTGGGGTGCACATTCCTTAGGAGATGAAACAAAAGGAGGAGAACCTAGGGTACCTGGACTCGCTGGAACTCTGCGCGCTCCCACATTTCTCAAAATACTTGATCAGGGCTTCAGGAAATGACTCGAATTGAGCTTGAAGGCCATACCTCGCTTTTAAACTGCACACAAAAATCAAATCAAGGTGTTTTAAAATGACACACTGAATGGAATGGAATGCAATGCTGGTCAATTCTTCCCAGACAGACCTCGGGAGTCCTCTTGGCAAAGACAGCAGGAAAACATGAACGAATGATCCGTCACATCCACCAATGTCACAATGAGATCCTTTAACCAAAAAGAACAATGTTAATGAACATGTGGTACAATGCAGGTGCTGTTGCCCACCCGCCCGCATGAGCCAAAAGAGGATGAGACAGTTGAATCACGCATCACCTGGAGCAAAGTCACAAAGTCCCCCACGTAATCTTCGTGGACTTGCTCGACCGGGGCCCGTGTGAGCGGCAATGACAATATGGTGACGATGGCAACCTCGTTGGTCATCATTAGGCTCAATTGGGCTGAGCCGTCCAGCGAGGGAGAGTCGGATGACAGCACCAAGTCATACCTGCGGAACAAAACGAAAGAGAAAAAGACTTGTTGGGGTGCACATTCCTTAGGAGATGAAACAAAAGGAGGAGAAGCTAGGGTACCTGGACTCGCTGGAACTCTGCTCGCTCCTACATTTCCCAAAAGCATTCATCAGTGCTTCAGGAAATGAGCCGAATTGAGCATGAAGGAGATACCTCGCTTTGAAACTGCACACAAAAATCAAATCAAGGTGTTTTAAAATGACACACTGAATGGAATGGAATGCAATGCTGGTCAATTCTTCCCAGACAGACCTCGGGAAGTCCTCTTGGCAAAGACGGCAGGAAAACATGAACGAATGATCCATGTCATCGTCTAATTTAACAATGAGATCCTTAAAGCAAAAAGAACAATGTTAATGAACATGTGGTCCAATGCAGGTGCTGTTGCCCCCCGCCCGCATGAGCCAAAAGAGGATGAGACAGTTGAATCACGCATCACCTGGAGCAAAGTCACGAAGTCCCCCAGGTAATCTTCGTGGACTTGCTCGACCGGGGCCCGTGTGAGCGGCAATGACATTATGGTGACGATGGCAACCTCGTCGGTCGCCACCATGCTCAATTGGGCTGAGCCGTCCAGCGAGGGAGAGTCAGATGACAGCACCAAGTCATACCTGCGGAACAAAACGAAAGAGAAAAAGACTTGTTGGGGTGCACATTCCTTAGGAGATGAAACAAAAGGAGGAGAAGCTAGGGTACCTGGACTCGCTGGAACTCTGCTCGCTCCTACATTTCCCAAAAGCATTCATCAGTGCTTCAGGAAATGACCCGAGGTCACACATGTGTAGTTTATTGCAACACCAGAACAACCGGACATAACACAACACTCCACTCCACTCCACTCCTGGCTCGATTGGTTTGATGCAGAGCTGTGTTCAGAGAGGCTGGCTATCTTGCACTTTCAGCCATGTTTGATGAATTGGATCCGGAAGTGGTTTCGCAACTTGACTTTGAAATGAAGGTCTAAGCCAGTGGATTCGAATTCTAATGCTCGACGACATACCTCCTCCGCCCGTGTGCGCCAGTTTGGATTTTAGGTTATTGTTCCTCAAACAATGACCGGAGTTCCGTCTTCTGCCTGTTTTTCAGAGTAGCAAACTGGCGCTGCAACTTCGCCACCATCTTGTGAGCCTGAGAACGTCAGATGGCGTCATTTTTCCAGTCCATAGTAGGTCATCAATCAAGCAGGGTTCCCACATTCAGACAAATGACAACTAAAACCACTACTAACCCTCGACGTTTCGTTCGACGGTAACCGCAGGCAATCCTGCACCTGCTCTAAGCGGACGCCCACGGTCTCCGTTAGCTGGTGATGTTGTTGCATCACCGTACGCTGCACCACCGACTGGTGCCGGATTGGCTCCTCCAAGCGGGTCTGCACCTATGACGTGGTCCCAACAGATGGTTTGTCAACAATCCACAAGATGGCATCAAGCAGGGTTCCCACATTCAGACAAATGACAACTAAAAACACTACTAACCCTAGACGTTTTGTTCGACGGTAACCGCAGGCAATCCAGCACCTGCTCCAAACGGACGCCCACGGTCGACATTGACTGATGTTGTCGCATCACTGTTTGGATTAAATTCCTTAAACAAGAACCTGAGTTCCGTCTTGTGGCTGGCGTGGAGAGCAGCAAACCTGCGCTGCAACGTGGTCACCATCCTGCGAACCTGAGAACGTCAGATGGCGTCATTTTTCCAGTCCATAGTAGGTCATCAATCAAGCAGGGTTCCCACATTCAGACAAATGACAACTAAAAACACTACTAACCCTCGACGTTTCGTTCGACGGTAACCGCAGGCAATCCTGCACCTGCTCCAAGCGGACGCCCACGGTCGACGTTAGCTGGTCATGTAGTTGCATGACCGTACGCTGCACCACCGACTGGTGCCGGATTGGCTCCTTCAAGCGGGTCTGCACCTATGACGTGGTCCCAACAGATGGTTTGTCAACAATCCACAAGATGGCATCAAGCAGGGTTCCCACATTCAGACAAATGACAACTAAAAACACTACTAACCCTAGACGTTTTGTTCGACGGTAACCGCAGGCAATCCAGCACCTGCTCCAAACGGACGCCCACGGTCGACATTGACTGATGTTGTCGCATCACTGTTTGGATTAAATTCCTTAAACAAGAACCTGAGTTCCGTCTTGTGGCTGGCGTGGAGAGCAGCAAACCTGCGCTGCAACGTGGTCACCATCCTGCGAACCTGAGAACGTCAGATGGCGTCATTTTTCCAGTCCATAGTAGGTCATCAATCAAGCAGGGTTCCCACATTCAGACAAATGACAACTAAAAACACTACTAACCCTCGACGTTTCGTTCGACGGTAACCGCAGGCAATCCTGCACCTGCTCCAAGCGGACGCCCACGGTCGACGTTAGCTGGTCATGTAGTTGCATGACCGTACGCTCCAGCACCGACTGGTGTTGTATTTTTTTTGCCAAGCGGGTCTGCACCTATGACGTGGTCCCAACAGATGGTTTGTCAACAATCCACAAGATAGCATCAAGCAGGGTTCCCACATTCAGACAAATGACAACTAAAAACACTACTAACCCTCGACGTTTCGTTCGACGGTAACCGCAGGCAATCCTGCACCTGCTCCAAGTGGAACATTTTTGCTCCGTGTCTAACTTTTCCGCCAGCCCTTATTTTGAAAATGTGCTGCAGTTTTACTCCAAGACAGCTAGGATGTCCCGAGCAATGTGTTCATAAACATGTGTGTCAGGCCCCAGACGAGATTGGTGGCTGGTTGCGCCCGCCACCCAACCACAGGTCCTGCCTCTAATGCAGGGCTGTCAAAGTCATTTGGCATGGTGGGCCACATACGGCGGCCTAGGGAGATGTCAAGTGGGCCGGACCATTAAAATGATACCATGCTCTGCTATAAATAACCCAAATATCATGTCTTTCCTTTGTTTTGGTGTAAAGAAGCACAAGAACATTAGGAAAATATGGAAATGGAATGAACTATCCTTTCATGAAACACGTCATATTTCCTTAGATAAATGTGCAATTGACTTTTATCATTCACAAATAGGCATTGCAACGGATCCCACTGATTGTACAAAGGCACAAAACTTGAATTGGTACTGAAAAATATAGTCATGCACTTTAAGATTAAAAGAGACTTTTAATGAAAGGAATTTTTAAACCACTTACACATACGCATATAAAATCAAAATGTAATCTTTGCGTGCACTTTACAAACTAAGGAGAGTGATTTGAAATGTGTAATGAAGAAAGTTTCTGTCTCAGTGATGCAGCTTGTCTTCTACTCTGATGGAAAGAGTGCGCCCCTTAGCGGATAATCCGTGAATTGCAGCGAATTCAAAATATGAATTCCATGTCTTTGATGCATTTTTTCCACTTTCAAATGATCCTGCGGGCCTGATCGAACCTCCTTGGGGGCCGGTTCCGGCCCGCGGGCCGTAAATTTGACACCCCTGCCTCTAATGACTCGAGGGCTGCCAGGTGTGAGTCATTAGCCAGTGAGGAGTATTTAAGGCCACCAAGAACAGGACCACACTGCGGGATCGTCTGATCTGCTCACAGTGAGGTACGTACCTGCTTGTATTTTCTCGCCTGCCTTTGTTGATTTAAGACCTCTTGTTTTGCTCCCAGGATTCCGACTACGCTCGGCCTCCACGACCACGGATACGCCTAACGACACGCCGACGCCATCCCGACGCCATCCCCTCTGGTGCCTGGCCTTTCACTTGGATCATTCTAATCAAGATTGGAGAAGCAGACTCCCAGCCCTCGCCTGCTTTGGGCTCTTCCACCCCCAATCAAAACAGCACGATCCTCTAACATGGACCCCGCGGGCGCAGGCCAGGCCCCCTCCGACCCAATTTGGCAGGTGGTGGAACAGCATACCCAAGCTATTGCGTACCTCTGTTCTAAGGTATCGAGCATGGCTGAGACCCCTGGATGACATACGAGCACTACTCAATTCTTTGCCTCATTCACCAAGTGCACAGCTAACCCCAGCCGCTCCCCTGGTAACACCGATATCGCCGCAACAGGGACCTAAGGCCCCCCTACGGTGGAGATCTCGGCGCATGCCGGCGCTTCCTGGTTCAATGGCAGTTGGTGTTTGAACAACCGAGCCTCACCCACACCTCGGACCGAGCCAAGATCGCTTACCTGATCGGCTGCCTTCGTGATGAGGCCCTAGCCTGGGCGAGCGCCGAATGGGAGAGGGGCTCCCGCATTTGTACCTCCTACGACTTATTGACCGCAGAGATGCGAAAGATCTTCGACCAGCCGGTGGGCGCTTAAGAGCTCTCAGACAAGGCGTCCGGAGCGTGGCAAAAGACTGGGTCGAATTCCGCATCTTAGCCGCCAAGAGTGCCTTTAATGACTCCGCCCTCCCTCCACGACGGCTGAATGTGGAGATGCGGGAGGAGCTGGCGATCCGAGAGGAACCAGGGTCCCTCGACGCGCTCGTGGAATTGGCCATCCGGATCGACAGCCAACTAGAAAGACAACGAGGGCAGCGGCAAGGTGACTCGCAGGTGGTCGCCATGCTTGGACTTCGGAGGAACGTGACCCCCGATCATAACAATGTGGTACAATGCAGGTGCTGTTGCCCGCCCGCCTGCATGAGCCAAAAGAGGATGAGAAAGTTGAATCACGCATCACCTGGAGCAAAGTCACGAGGTCCCCCACGTATTTATTGACCTGCTCGACCGTGGCCCGTGTGAGCGTCAAAGATAATTTGGTGATGCAGAACAACTCGTCGGTCTCCACTATGCTCAATTGGGCTGAGCCGTCCAGCGAGGGAGAGTCGGACGAGAGCACCAAGTCATACCTGCGGAAGAAAACAAAAGAGAAAAAGACTTGTTGGGGTGCACATTCCTTAGGAGATGAAACAAAAGGAGGAGAACCTAGGGTACCTGGACTCGCTGGAACTCTGCGCGCTCCCACATTTCTCAAAATACTTGATCAGGGCTTCAGGAAATGACTCGAATTGAGCTTGAAGGCCATACCTCGCTTTTAAACTGCACACAAAAATCAAATCAAGGTGTTTTAAAATGACACACTGAATGGAATGGAATGCAATGCTGGTCAATTCTTCCCAGACAGACCTCGGGAGTCCTCTTGGCAAAGACAGCAGGAAAACATGAACGAATGATCCGTCACATCCACCAATGTCACAATGAGATCCTTTAACCAAAAAGAACAATGTTAATGAACATGTGGTACAATGCAGGTGCTGTTGCCCACCCGCCCGCATGAGCCAAAAGAGGATGAGACAGTTGAATCACGCATCACCTGGAGCAAAGTCACAAAGTCCCCCACGTAATCTTCGTGGACTTGCTCGACCGGGGCCCGTGTGAGCGGCAATGACAATATGGTGACAATGGCAACCTAGTTGGTCATCATTAGGCTCAATTGGGCTGAGCCGTCCAGCGAGGGAGAGTCGGATGACAGCACCAAGTCATACCTGCGGAACAAAACGAAAGAGAAAAAGACTTGTTGGGGTGCACATTCCTTAGGAGATGAAACAAAAGGAGGAGAAGCTAGGGTACCTGGACTCGCTGGAACTCTGCTCGCTCCTACATTTCCCAAAAGCATTCATCAGTGCTTCAGGAAATGAGCCGAATTGAGCATGAAGGAGATACCTCGCTTTGAAACTGCACACAAAAATCAAATCAAGGTGTTTTAAAATGACACACTGAATGGAATGGAATGGAATGCAATGCTGGTCAATTCTTCCCAGACAGACCTCGGGAAGTCCTCTTGGCAAAGACGGCAGGAAAACATGAACGAATGATCCGTCACATCCACTAATGTCACAAAGTGATCCTTTTAACCAAAAAGAACAATGTTGATAAACATGTGGTACAATGCAGATGCTGTTGCCCCCCGCCCGCATGAGCCAAAAGAGGATGAGACAGTTGAATCACTCATCACCTGGAGCAAAGTCACGAAGTCCCCCACGTAATCTTCGTGGACTTGCTCGACCGGGGCCCGTGTGAGCGGCAATGACATTATGGTGACGATGGCAAACTCGTTGGTCTCCACTATGCTCAATTCGGCTGAGCCGTCCAGCGAGGGAGAGTCGGACGACAGCAGCAAGTAATGCCTGCGGAAGAAAACAAAAGAGAAAAAGACTAGTTGGGGTGCACATTCCTTAGGAGATGAAACAAAAGGAGGAGAACCTAGGGTACCTGGACTTGCTGGAACTCTGTTCGCTCCCACATTTCCCAAAACACTTCATCAGCGCTTCAGGAAATGACCCGAGGTCACACATGTGTAGTTTATTGCAACACCAGAACAACCGGACATAACACAACACTCCACTCCACTCCACTCCTGGCTCGATTGGTTTGATGCAGAGCTGTGTTCAGAGAGGCTGGCTATCTTGCACTTTCAGCCATGTTTGATGAATTGGATCCGGAAGTGGTTTCGCAACTTGACTTTGAAATGAAGGTCTAAGCCAGTGGATTCGAATTCTAATGCTCGACGACATACCTCCTCCGCCCGTGTGCGCCAGTTTGGATTTTAGGTTATTGTTCCTCAAACAATGACCGGAGTTCCGTCTTCTGCCTGTTTTTCAGAGTAGCAAACTGGCGCTGCAACTTCGCCACCATCTTGTGAGCCTGAGAACGTCAGATGGCGTCATTTTTCCAGTCCATAGTAGGTCATCAATCAAGCAGGGTTCCCACATTCAGACAAATGACAACTAAAACCACTACTAACCCTCGACGTTTCGTTCGACGGTAACCGCAGGCAATCCTGCACCTGCTCTAAGCGGACGCCCACGGTCTCCGTTAGCTGGTGATGTTGTTGCATCACCGTACGCTGCACCACCGACTGGTGCCGGATTGGCTCCTCCAAGCGGGTCTGCACCTATGACGTGGTCCCAACAGATGGTTTGTCAACAATCCACAAGATGGCATCAAGCAGGGTTCCCACATTCAGACAAATGACAACTAAAAACACTACTAACCCTAGACGTTTTGTTCGACGGTAACCGCAGGCAATCCAGCACCTGCTCCAAACGGACGCCCACGGTCGACATTGACTGATGTTGTCGCATCACTGTTTGGATTAAATTCCTTAAACAAGAACCTGAGTTCCGTCTTGTGGCTGGCGTGGAGAGCAGCAAACCTGCGCTGCAACGTGGTCACCATCCTGCGAACCTGAACGTCAGATGGCGTCATTTTTCCAGTCCATAGTAGGTCATCAATCAAGCAGGGTTCCCACATTCAGACAAATGACAACTAAAAACACTACTAACCCTCGACGTTTCGTTCGACGGTAACCGCAGGCAATCCTGCACCTGCTCCAAGCGGACGCCCACGGTCGACGTTAGCTGGTCATGTAGTTGCATGACCGTACGCTGCACCACCGACTGGTGCCGGATTGGCTCCTTCAAGCGGGTCTGCACCTATGACGTGGTCCCAACAGATGGTTTGTCAACAATCCACAAGATGGCATCAAGCAGGGTTCCCACATTCAGACAAATGACAACTAAAAACACTACTAACCCTAGACGTTTTGTTCGACGGTAACCGCAGGCAATCCAGCACCTGCTCCAAACGGACGCCCACGGTCGACATTGACTGATGTTGTCGCATCACTGTTTGGATTAAATTCCTTAAACAAGAACCTGAGTTCCGTCTTGTGGCTGGCGTGGAGAGCAGCAAACCTGCGCTGCAACGTGGTCACCATCCTGCGAACCTGAGAACGTCAGATGGCGTCATTTTTCCAGTCCATAGTAGGTCATCAATCAAGCAGGGTTCCCACATTCAGACAAATGACAACTAAAAACACTACTAACCCTCGACGTTTCGTTCGACGGTAACCGCAGGCAATCCTGCACCTGCTCCAAGCGGACGCCCACGGTCGACGTTAGCTGGTCATGTAGTTGCATGACCGTACGCTCCAGCACCGACTGGTGTTGTATTTTTTTTGCCAAGCGGGTCTGCACCTATGACGTGGTCCCAACAGATGGTTTGTCAACAATCCACAAGATGGCATCAAGCAGGGTTCCCACATTCAGACAAATGACAACTAAAAACACTACTAACCCTCGACGTTTCGTTCGACGGTAACCGCAGGCAATCCTGCACCTGCTCCAAGTGGAACATTTTTGCTCCGTGTCTAACTTTTCCGCCAGCCCTTTATTTTGAAAATGTGCTGCAGTTTTACTCCAAGACAGCTAGGATGTCCCGAGCAATGTGTTCATAAACATGTGTGTCAGGCCCCAGACGAGATTGGTGGCTGGTTGCGCCCGCCACCCAACCACAGGTCCTGCCTCTAATGCAGGGCTGTCAAAGTCATTTGGCATGGTGGGCCACATACGGCGGCCTAGGGAGATGTCAAGTGGGCCGGACCATTAAAATGATACCATGCTCTGCTATAAATAACCCAAATATCATGTCTTTCCTTTGTTTTGGTGTAAAGAAGCACAAGAACATTAGGAAAATATGGAAATGGAATGAACTATCCTTTCATGAAACACGTCATATTTCCTTAGATAAATGTGCAATTGACTTTTATCATTCACAAATAGGCATTGCAACGGATCCCACTGATTGTACAAAGGCACAAAACTTGAATTGGTACTGAAAAATATAGTCATGCACTTTAAGATTAAAAGAGACTTTTAATGAAAGGAATTTTTAAACCACTTACACATACGCATATAAAATCAAAATGTAATCTTTGCGTGCACTTTACAAACTAAGGAGAGTGATTTGAAATGTGTAATGAAGAAAGTTTCTGTCTCAGTGATGCAGCTTGTCTTCTACTCTGATGGAAAGAGTGCGCCCCTTAGCGGATAATCCGTGAATTGCAGCGAATTCAAAATATGAATTCCATGTCTTTGATGCATTTTTTCCACTTTCAAATGATCCTGCGGGCCTGATCGAACCTCCTTGGGGGCCGGTTCCGGCCCGCGGGCCGTAAATTTGACACCCCTGCCTCTAATGACTCGAGGGCTGCCAGGTGTGAGTCATTAGCCAGTGAGGAGTATTTAAGGCCACCAAGAACAGGACCACACTGCGGGATCGTCTGATCTGCTCACAGTGAGGTACGTACCTGCTTGTATTTTCTCGCCTGCCTTTGTTGATTTAAGACCTCTTGTTTTGCTCCCAGGATTCCGACTACGCTCGGCCTCCACGACCACGGATACGCCTAACGACACGCCGACGCCATCCCGACGCCATCCCCACGCCATCCCCTCTGGTGCCTGGCCTTTCACTTGGATCATTCTAATCAAGATTGGAGAAGCAGACTCCCAGCCCTCGCCTGCTTTGGGCTCTTCCACCCCCAATCAAAACAGCACGATCCTCTAACATGGACCCCGCGGGCGCAGGCCAGGCCCCTTCCGACCCAATTTGGCAGGTGGTGGAACAGCATACCCAAGCTATTGCGTACCTCTGTTCTAAGGTATCGAGCATGGCTGAGACCCCTGGATGACATACGAGCACTACTCAATTCTTTGCCTCATTCACCAAGTGCACAGCTAACCCCAGCCGCTCCCCTGGTAACACCGATATCGCCGCAACAGGGACCTAAGGCCCCCCTACGGTGGAGATCTCGGCGCATGCCGGCGCTTCCTGGTTCAATGGCAGTTGGTGTTTGAACAACCGAGCCTCACCCACACCTCGGACCGAGCCAAGATCGCTTACCTGATCGGCTGCCTTCGTGATGAGGCCCTAGCCTGGGCGAGCGCCGAATGGGAGAGGGGCTCCCGCATTTGTACCTCCTACGACTTATTGACCGCAGAGATGCGAAAGATCTTCGACCAGCCGGTGGGCGCTTAAGAGCTCTCAGACAAGGCGTCCGGAGCGTGGCAAAAGACTGGGTCGAATTCCGCATCTTAGCCGCCGAGAGTGCCTTTAATGACTCCGCCCTCCCTCCACGACGGCTGAATGTGGAGATGCGGGAGGAGCTGGCGATCCGAGAGGAACCAGGGTCCCTCGACGCGCTCGTGGAATTGGCCATCCGGATCGACAGCCAACTAGAAAGACAACGAGGGCAGCGGCAAGGTGACTCGCAGGTGGTCGCCATGCTTGGACTTCGGAGGAACGTGACCCCCGATCATAACAATGTGGTACAATGCAGGTGCTGTTGCCCGCCCGCCTGCATGAGCCAAAAGAGGATGAGACAGTTGAATCACGCATCACCTGGAGCAAAGTCACGAGGTCCCCCACGTATTTATTGACCTGCTCGACCGTGGCCCGTGTGAGCGTCAAAGATAATTTGGTGATGCAGAACAACTCGTCGGTCTCCACTATGCTCAATTGGGCTGAGCCGTCCAGCGAGGGAGATTCGGACGAGAGCACCAAGTCATACCTGCGGAAGAAAACAAAAGAGAAAAAGACTTGTTGGGGTGCACATTCCTTAGGAGATGAAACAAAAGGAGGAGAACCTAGGGTACCTGGACTCGCTGGAACTCTGCGTGCTCCCACATTTCTCAAAATACTTGATCAGGGCTTCAGGAAATGACTCGAATTGAGCTTGAAGGCCATACCTCGCTTTTAAACTGCACACAAAAATCAAATCAAGGTGTTTTAAAATGACACACTGAATGGAATGGAATGCAATGCTGGTCAATTCTTCCCAGACAGACCTCGGGAGTCCTCTTGGCAAAGACAGCAGGAAAACATGAACGAATGATCCGTCACATCCACCAATGTCACAATGAGATCCTTTAACCAAAAAGAACAATGTTAATGAACATGTGGTACAATGCAGGTGCTGTTGCCCACCCGCCCGCATGAGCCAAAAGAGGATGAGACAGTTGAATCACGCATCACCTGGAGCAAAGTCACAAAGTCCCCCACGTAATCTTCGTGGACTTGCTCGACCGGGGCCCGTGTGAGCGGCAATGACAATATGGTGACGATGGCAACCTCGTTGGTCATCATTAGGCTCAATTGGGCTGAGCCGTCCAGCGAGGGAGAGTCGGATGACAGCACCAAGTCATACCTGCGGAACAAAACGAAAGAGAAAAAGACTTGTTGGGGTGCACATTCCTTAGGAGATGAAACAAAAGGAGGAGAAGCTAGGGTACCTGGACTCGCTGGAACTCTGCTCGCTCCTACATTTCCCAAAAGCATTCATCAGTGCTTCAGGAAATGAGCCGAATTGAGCATGAAGGAGATACCTCGCTTTGAAACTGCACACAAAAATCAAATCAAGGTGTTTTAAAATGACACACTGAATGGAATGGAATGCAATGCTGGTCAATTCTTCCCAGACAGACCTCGGGAAGTCCTCTTGGCAAAGACGGCAGGAAAACATGAACGAATGATCCATGTCATCGTCTAATTTAACAATGAGATCCTTAAAGCAAAAAGAACAATGTTAATGAACATGTGGTCCAATGCAGGTGCTGTTGCCCCCCGCCCGCATGAGCCAAAAGAGGATGAGACAGTTGAATCACGCATCACCTGGAGCAAAGTCACGAAGTCCCCCAGGTAATCTTCGTGGACTTGCTCGACCGGGGCCCGTGTGAGCGGCAATGACATTATGGTGACGATGGCAACCTCGTCGGTCGCCACCATGCTCAATTGGGCTGAGCCGTCCAGCGAGGGAGAGTCAGATGACAGCACCAAGTCATACCTGCGGAACAAAACGAAAGAGAAAAAGACTTGTTGGGGTGCACATTCCTTAGGAGATGAAACAAAAGGAGGAGAAGCTAGGGTACCTGGACTCGCTGGAACTCTGCTCGCTCCTACATTTCCCAAAAGCATTCATCAGTGCTTCAGGAAATGAGCCGAATTGAGCATGAAGGAGATACCTCGCTTTGAAACTGCACACAAAAATCAAATCAAGGTGTTTTAAAATGACACACTGAATGGAATGGAATGGAATGCAATGCTGGTCAATTCTTCCCAGACAGACCTCGGGAAGTCCTCTTGGCAAAGACGGCAGGAAAACATGAACGAATGATCCGTCACATCCACTAATGTCACAACGTGATCCTTTTAACCAAAAAGAACAATGTTGATAAACATGTGGTACAATGCAGATGCTGTTGCCCCCCGCCCGCATGAGCCAAAAGAGGATGAGACAGTTGAATCACTCATCACCTGGAGCAAAGTCACGAAGTCCCCCACGTAATCTTCGTGGACTTGCTCGACCGGGGCCCGTGTGAGCGGCAATGACATTATGGTGACGATGGCAAACTCGTTGGTCTCCACTATGCTCAATTCGGCTGAGCCGTCCAGCGAGGGAGAGTCGGATGACAGCACCAAGTCATACCTGCGGAACAAAACGAAAGAGAAAAAGACTTGTTGGGGTGCACATTCCTTAGGAGATGAAACAAAAGGAGGAGAAGCTAGGGTACCTGGACTCGCTGGAACTCTGCTCGCTCCTACATTTCCCAAAAGCATTCATCAGTGCTTCAGGAAATGAGCCGAATTGAGCATGAAGGAGATACCTCGCTTTGAAACTGCACACAAAAATCAAATCAAGGTGTTTTAAAATGACACACTGAATGGAATGGAATGGAATGCAATGCTGGTCAATTCTTCCCAGACAGACCTCGGGAAGTCCTCTTGGCAAAGACGGCAGGAAAACATGAACGAATGATCCGTCACATCCACTAATGTCACAACGTGATCCTTTTAACCAAAAAGAACAATGTTGATAAACATGTGGTACAATGCAGATGCTGTTGCCCCCCGCCCGCATGAGCCAAAAGAGGATGAGACAGTTGAATCACTCATCACCTGGAGCAAAGTCACGAAGTCCCCCACGTAATCTTCGTGGACTTGCTCGACCGGGGCCCGTGTGAGCGGCAATGACATTATGGTGACGATGGCAAACTCGTTGGTCTCCACTATGCTCAATTCGGCTGAGCCGTCCAGCGAGGGAGAGTCGGACGACAGCAGCAAGTAATGCCTGCGGAAGAAAACAAAAGAGAAAAAGACTAGTTGGGGTGCACATTCCTTAGGAGATGAAACAAAAGGAGGAGAACCTAGGGTACCTGGACTTGCTGGAACTCTGTTCGCTCCCACATTTCCCAAAACACTTCATCAGCGCTTCAGGAAATGACCCGAGGTCACACATGTGTAGTTTATTGCAACACCAGAACAACCGGACACAACACAACACTCCACTCCACTCCACTCCTGGCTCGATTGGTTTGATGCAGAGCTGTGTTCAGAGAGGCTGGCTATCTTGCACTTTCAGCCATGTTTGATGAATTGGATCCGGAAGTGGTTTCGCAACTTGACTTTGAAATGAAGGTCTAAGCCAGTGGATTCGAATTCTAATGCTAGACGACATACCTCCTCCGCCCGTGTGCGCCAGTTTGGATTTTAGGTTATTGTTCCTCAAACAATGACCGGAGTTCCGTCTTCTGCCTGTTTTTCAGAGTAGCAAACTGGCGCTGCAACTTCGCCACCATCTTGTGAGCCTGAGAACGTCAGATGGCGTCATTTTTCCAGTCCATAGTAGGTCATCAATCAAGCAGGGTTCCCACATTCAGACAAATGACAACTAAAACCACTACTAACCCTCGACGTTTCGTTCGACGGTAACCGCAGGCAATCCTGCACCTGCTCTAAGCGGACGCCCACGGTCTCCGTTAGCTGGTGATGTTGTTGCATCACCGTACGCTGCACCACCGACTGGTGCCGGATTGGCTCCTCCAAGCGGGTCTGCACCTATGACGTGGTCCCAACAGATGGTTTGTCAACAATCCACAAGATGGCATCAAGCAGGGTTCCCACATTCAGACAAATGACAACTAAAAACACTACTAACCCTAGACGTTTTGTTCGACGGTAACCGCAGGCAATCCAGCACCTGCTCCAAACGGACGCCCACGGTCGACATTGACTGATGTTGTCGCATCACTGTTTGGATTAAATTCCTTAAACAAGAACCTGAGTTCCGTCTTGTGGCTGGCGTGGAGAGCAGCAAACCTGCGCTGCAACGTGGTCACCATCCTGCGAACCTGAGAATGTCAGATGGCGTCATTTTTCCAGTCCATAGTAGGTCATCAATCAAGCAGGGTTCCCACATTCAGACAAATGACAACTAAAAACACTACTAACCCTCGACGTTTCGTTCGACGGTAACCGCAGGCAATCCTGCACCTGCTCCAAGCGGACGCCCACGGTCGACGTTAGCTGGTCATGTAGTTGCATGACCGTACGCTGCACCACCGACTGGTGCCGGATTGGCTCCTTCAAGCGGGTCTGCACCTATGACGTGGTCCCAACAGATGGTTTGTCAACAATCCACAAGATGGCATCAAGCAGGGTTCCCACATTCAGACAAATGACAACTAAAAACACTACTAACCCTAGACGTTTTGTTCGACGGTAACCGCAGGCAATCCAGCACCTGCTCCAAACGGACGCCCACGGTCGACATTGACTGATGTTGTCGCATCACTGTTTGGATTAAATTCCTTAAACAAGAACCTGAGTTCCGTCTTGTGGCTGGCGTGGAGAGCAGCAAACCTGCGCTGCAACGTGGTCACCATCCTGCGAACCTGAGAACGTCAGATGGCGTCATTTTTCCAGTCCATAGTAGGTCATCAATCAAGCAGGGTTCCCACATTCAGACAAATGACAACTAAAAACACTACTAACCCTCGACGTTTCGTTCGACGGTAACCGCAGGCAATCCTGCACCTGCTCCAAGCGGACGCCCACGGTCGACGTTAGCTGGTCATGTAGTTGCATGACCGTACGCTGCACCACCGACTGGTGCCGGATTGGCTCCTTCAAGCGGGTCTGCACCTATGACGTGGTCCCAACAGATGGTTTGTCAACAATCCACAAGATGGCATCAAGCAGGGTTCCCACATTCAGACAAATGACAACTAAAAACACTACTAACCCTAGACGTTTTGTTCGACGGTAACCGCAGGCAATCCAGCACCTGCTCCAAACGGACGCCCACGGTCGACATTGACTGATGTTGTCGCATCACTGTTTGGATTAAATTCCTTAAACAAGAACCTGAGTTCCGTCTTGTGGCTGGCGTGGAGAGCAGCAAACCTGCGCTGCAACGTGGTCACCATCCTGCGAACCTGAGAACGTCAGATGGCGTCATTTTTCCAGTCCATAGTAGGTCATCAATCAAGCAGGGTTCCCACATTCAGACAAATGACAACTAAAAACACTACTAACCCTCGACGTTTCGTTCGACGGTAACCGCAGGCAATCCTGCACCTGCTCCAAGCGGACGCCCACGGTCGACGTTAGCTGGTCATGTAGTTGCATGACCGTACGCTCCAGCACCGACTGGTGTTGTATTTTTTTTGCCAAGCGGGTCTGCACCTATGACGTGGTCCCAACAGATGGTTTGTCAACAATCCACAAGATGGCATCAAGCAGGGTTCCCACATTCAGACAAATGACAACTAAAAACACTACTAACCCTCGACGTTTCGTTCGACGGTAACCGCAGGCAATCCTGCACCTGCTCCAAGTGGAACATTTTTGCTCCGTGTCTAACTTTTCCGCCAGCCCTTTATTTTGAAAATGTGCTGCAGTTTTACTCCAAGACAGCTAGGATGTCCCGAGCAATGTGTTCATAAACATGTGTGTCAGGCCCCAGACGAGATTGGTGGCTGGTTGCGCCCGCCACCCAACCACAGGTCCTGCCTCTAATGCAGGGCTGTCAAAGTCATTTGGCATGGTGGGCCACATACGGCGGCCTAGGGAGATGTCAAGTGGGCCGGACCATTAAAATGATACCATGCTCTGCTATAAATAACCCAAATATCATGTCTTTCCTTTGTTTTGGTGTAAAGAAGCACAAGAACATTAGGAAAATATGGAAATGGAATGAACTATCCTTTCATGAAACACGTCATATTTCCTTAGATAAATGTGCAATTGACTTTTATCATTCACAAATAGGCATTGCAACGGATCCCACTGATTGTACAAAGGCACAAAACTTGAATTGGTACTGAAAAATATAGTCATGCACTTTAAGATTAAAAGAGACTTTTAATGAAAGGAATTTTTAAACCACTTACACATACGCATATAAAATCAAAATGTAATCTTTGCGTGCACTTTACAAACTAAGGAGAGTGATTTGAAATGTGTAATGAAGAAAGTTTCTGTCTCAGTGATGCAGCTTGTCTTCTACTCTGATGGAAAGAGTGCGCCCCTTAGCGGATAATCCGTGAATTGCAGCGAATTCAAAATATGAATTCCATGTCTTTGATGCATTTTTTCCACTTTCAAATGATCCTGCGGGCCTGATCGAACCTCCTTGGGGGCCGGTTCCGGCCCGCGGGCCGTAAATTTGACACCCCTGCCTCTAATGACTCGAGGGCTGCCAGGTGTGAGTCATTAGCCAGTGAGGAGTATTTAAGGCCACCAAGAACAGGACCACACTGCGGGATCGTCTGATCTGCTCACAGTGAGGTACGTACCTGCTTGTATTTTCTCGCCTGCCTTTGTTGATTTAAGACCTCTTGTTTTGCTCCCAGGATTCCGACTACGCTCGGCCTCCACGACCACGGATACGCCTAACGACACGCCGACGCCATCCCGACGCCATCCCCTCTGGTGCCTGGCCTTTCACTTGGATCATTCTAATCAAGATTGGAGAAGCAGACTCCCAGCCCTCGCCTGCTTTGGGCTCTTCCACCCCCAATCAAAACAGCACGATCCTCTAACATGGACCCCGCGGGCGCAGGCCAGGCCCCCTCCGACCCAATTTGGCAGGTGGTGGAACAGCATACCCAAGCTATTGCGTACCTCTGTTCTAAGGTATCGAGCATGGCTGAGACCCCTGGATGACATACGAGCACTACTCAATTCTTTGCCTCATTCACCAAGTGCACAGCTAACCCCAGCCGCTCCCCTGGTAACACCGATATCGCCGCAACAGGGACCTAAGGCCCCCCTACGGTGGAGATCTCGGCGCATGCCGGCGCTTCCTGGTTCAATGGCAGTTGGTGTTTGAACAACCGAGCCTCACCCACACCTCGGACCGAGCCAAGATCGCTTACCTGATCGGCTGCCTTCGTGATGAGGCCCTAGCCTGGGCGAGCGCCGAATGGGAGAGGGGCTCCCGCATTTGTACCTCCTACGACTTATTGACCGCAGAGATGCGAAAGATCTTCGACCAGCCGGTGGGCGCTTAAGAGCTCTCAGACAAGGCGTCCGGAGCGTGGCAAAAGACTGGGTCGAATTCCGCATCTTAGCCGCCGAGAGTGCCTTTAATGACTCCGCCCTCCCTCCACGACGGCTGAATGTGGAGATGCGGGAGGAGCTGGCGATCCGAGAGGAACCAGGGTCCCTCGACGCGCTCGTGGAATTGGCCATCCGGATCGACAGCCAACTAGAAAGACAACGAGGGCAGCGGCAAGGTGACTCGCAGGTGGTCGCCATGCTTGGACTTCGGAGGAACGTGACCCCCGATCATAACAATGTGGTACAATGCAGGTGCTGTTGCCCGCCCGCCTGCATGAGCCAAAAGAGGATGAGACAGTTGAATCACGCATCACCTGGAGCAAAGTCACGAGGTCCCCCACGTATTTATTGACCTGCTCGACCGTGGCCCGTGTGAGCGTCAAAGATAATTTGGTGATGCAGAACAACTCGTCGGTCTCCACTATGCTCAATTGGGCTGAGCCGTCCAGCGAGGGAGAGTCGGACGAGAGCACCAAGTCATACCTGCGGAAGAAAACAAAAGAGAAAAAGACTTGTTGGGGTGCACATTCCTTAGGAGATGAAACAAAAGGAGGAGAACCTAGGGTACCTGGACTCGCTGGAACTCTGCGCGCTCCCACATTTCTCAAAATACTTGATCAGGGCTTCAGGAAATGACTCGAATTGAGCTTGAAGGCCATACCTCGCTTTTAAACTGCACACAAAAATCAAATCAAGGTGTTTTAAAATGACACACTGAATGGAATGGAATGCAATGCTGGTCAATTCTTCCCAGACAGACCTCGGGAGTCCTCTTGGCAAAGACAGCAGGAAAACATGAACGAATGATCCGTCACATCCACCAATGTCACAATGAGATCCTTTAACCAAAAAGAACAATGTTAATGAACATGTGGTACAATGCAGGTGCTGTTGCCCACCCGCCCGCATGAGCCAAAAGAGGATGAGACAGTTGAATCACGCATCACCTGGAGCAAAGTCACAAAGTCCCCCACGTAATCTTCGTGGACTTGCTCGACCGGGGCCCGTGTGAGCGGCAATGACAATATGGTGACGATGGCAACCTCGTTGGTCATCATTAGGCTCAATTGGGCTGAGCCGTCCAGCGAGGGAGAGTCGGATGACAGCACCAAGTCATACCTGCGGAACAAAACGAAAGAGAAAAAGACTTGTTGGGGTGCACATTCCTTAGGAGATGAAACAAAAGGAGGAGAAGCTAGGGTACCTGGACTCGCTGGAACTCTGCTCGCTCCTACATTTCCCAAAAGCATTCATCAGTGCTTCAGGAAATGAGCCGAATTGAGCATGAAGGAGATACCTCGCTTTGAAACTGCACACAAAAATCAAATCAAGGTGTTTTAAAATGACACACTGAATGGAATGGAATGCAATGCTGGTCAATTCTTCCCAGACAGACCTCGGGAAGTCCTCTTGGCAAAGACGGCAGGAAAACATGAACGAATGATCCATGTCATCGTCTAATTTAACAATGAGATCCTTAAAGCAAAAAGAACAATGTTAATGAACATGTGGTCCAATGCAGGTGCTGTTGCCCCCCGCCCGCATGAGCCAAAAGAGGATGAGACAGTTGAATCACGCATCACCTGGAGCAAAGTCACGAAGTCCCCCAGGTAATCTTCGTGGACTTGCTCGACCGGGGCCCGTGTGAGCGGCAATGACATTATGGTGACGATGGCAACCTCGTCGGTCGCCACCATGCTCAATTGGGCTGAGCCGTCCAGCGAGGGAGAGTCAGATGACAGCACCAAGTCATACCTGCGGAACAAAACGAAAGAGAAAAAGACTTGTTGGGGTGCACATTCCTTAGGAGATGAAACAAAAGGAGGAGAAGCTAGGGTACCTGGACTCGCTGGAACTCTGCTCGCTCCTACATTTCCCAAAAGCATTCATCAGTGCTTCAGGAAATGAGCCGAATTGAGCATGAAGGAGATACCTCGCTTTGAAACTGCACACAAAAATCAAATCAAGGTGTTTTAAAATGACACACTGAATGGAATGGAATGGAATGCAATGCTGGTCAATTCTTCCCAGACAGACCTCGGGAAGTCCTCTTGGCAAAGACGGCAGGAAAACATGAACGAATGATCCGTCACATCCACTAATGTCACAACGTGATCCTTTTAACCAAAAAGAACAATGTTGATAAACATGTGGTACAATGCAGATGCTGTTGCCCCCCGCCCGCATGAGCCAAAAGAGGATGAGACAGTTGAATCACTCATCACCTGGAGCAAAGTCACGAAGTCCCCCACGTAATCTTCGTGGACTTGCTCGACCGGGGCCCGTGTGAGCGGCAATGACATTATGGTGACGATGGCAAACTCGTTGGTCTCCACTATGCTCAATTCGGCTGAGCCGTCCAGCGAGGGAGAGTCGGACGACAGCAGCAAGTAATGCCTGCGGAAGAAAACAAAAGAGAAAAAGACTAGTTGGGGTGCACATTCCTTAGGAGATGAAACAAAAGGAGGAGAACCTAGGGTACCTGGACTTGCTGGAACTCTGTTCGCTCCCACATTTCCCAAAACACTTCATCAGCGCTTCAGGAAATGACCCGAGGTCACACATGTGTAGTTTATTGCAACACCAGAACAACCGGACATAACACAACACTCCACTCCACTCCACTCCTGGCTCGATTGGTTTGATGCAGAGCTGTGTTCAGAGAGGCTGGCTATCTTGCACTTTCAGCCATGTTTGATGAATTGGATCCGGAAGTGGTTTCGCAACTTGACTTTGAAATGAAGGTCTAAGCCAGTGGATTCGAATTCTAATGCTCGACGACATACCTCCTCCGCCCGTGTGCGCCAGTTTGGATTTTAGGTTATTGTTCCTCAAACAATGACCGGAGTTCCGTCTTCTGCCTGTTTTTCAGAGTAGCAAACTGGCGCTGCAACTTCGCCACCATCTTGTGAGCCTGAGAACGTCAGATGGCGTCATTTTTCCAGTCCATAGTAGGTCATCAATCAAGCAGGGTTCCCACATTCAGACAAATGACAACTAAAACCACTACTAACCCTCGACGTTTCGTTCGACGGTAACCGCAGGCAATCCTGCACCTGCTCTAAGCGGACGCCCACGGTCTCCGTTAGCTGGTGATGTTGTTGCATCACCGTACGCTGCACCACCGACTGGTGCCGGATTGGCTCCTCCAAGCGGGTCTGCACCTATGACGTGGTCCCAACAGATGGTTTGTCAACAATCCACAAGATGGCATCAAGCAGGGTTCCCACATTCAGACAAATGACAACTAAAAACACTACTAACCCTAGACGTTTTGTTCGACGGTAACCGCAGGCAATCCAGCACCTGCTCCAAACGGACGCCCACGGTCGACATTGACTGATGTTGTCGCATCACTGTTTGGATTAAATTCCTTAAACAAGAACCTGAGTTCCGTCTTGTGGCTGGCGTGGAGAGCAGCAAACCTGCGCTGCAACGTGGTCACCATCCTGCGAACCTGAGAACGTCAGATGGCGTCATTTTTCCAGTCCATAGTAGGTCATCAATCAAGCAGGGTTCCCACATTCAGACAAATGACAACTAAAAACACTACTAACCCTCGACGTTTCGTTCGACGGTAACCGCAGGCAATCCTGCACCTGCTCCAAGCGGACGCCCACGGTCGACGTTAGCTGGTCATGTAGTTGCATGACCGTACGCTGCACCACCGACTGGTGCCGGATTGGCTCCTTCAAGCGGGTCTGCACCTATGACGTGGTCCCAACAGATGGTTTGTCAACAATCCACAAGATGGCATCAAGCAGGGTTCCCACATTCAGACAAATGACAACTAAAAACACTACTAACCCTAGACGTTTTGTTCGACGGTAACCGCAGGCAATCCAGCACCTGCTCCAAACGGACGCCCACGGTCGACATTGACTGATGTTGTCGCATCACTGTTTGGATTAAATTCCTTAAACAAGAACCTGAGTTCCGTCTTGTGGCTGGCGTGGAGAGCAGCAAACCTGCGCTGCAACGTGGTCACCATCCTGCGAACCTGAGAACGTCAGATGGCGTCATTTTTCCAGTCCATAGTAGGTCATCAATCAAGCAGGGTTCCCACATTCAGACAAATGACAACTAAAAACACTACTAACCCTCGACGTTTCGTTCGACGGTAACCGCAGGCAATCCTGCACCTGCTCCAAGCGGACGCCCACGGTCGACGTTAGCTGGTCATGTAGTTGCATGACCGTACGCTCCAGCACCGACTGGTGTTGTATTTTTTTTGCCAAGCGGGTCTGCACCTATGACGTGGTCCCAACAGATGGTTTGTCAACAATCCACAAGATGGCATCAAGCAGGGTTCCCACATTCAGACAAATGACAACTAAAAACACTACTAACCCTCGACGTTTCGTTCGACGGTAACCGCAGGCAATCCTGCACCTGCTCCAAGTGGAACATTTTTGCTCCGTGTCTAACTTTTCCGCCAGCCCTTATTTTGAAAATGTGCTGCAGTTTTACTCCAAGACAGCTAGGATGTCCCGAGCAATGTGTTCATAAACATGTGTGTCAGGCCCCAGACGAGATTGGTGGCTGGTTGCGCCCGCCACCCAACCACAGGTCCTGCCTCTAATGCAGGGCTGTCAAAGTCATTTGGCATGGTGGGCCACATACGGCGGCCTAGGGAGATGTCAAGTGGGCCGGACCATTAAAATGATACCATGCTCTGCTATAAATAACCCAAATATCATGTCTTTCCTTTGTTTTGGTGTAAAGAAGCACAAGAACATTAGGAAAATATGGAAATGGAATGAACTATCCTTTCATGAAACACGTCATATTTCCTTAGATAAATGTGCAATTGACTTTTATCATTCACAAATAGGCATTGCAACGGATCCCACTGATTGTACAAAGGCACAAAACTTGAATTGGTACTGAAAAATATAGTCATGCACTTTAAGATTAAAAGAGACTTTTAATGAAAGGAATTTTTAAACCACTTACACATACGCATATAAAATCAAAATGTAATCTTTGCGTGCACTTTACAAACTAAGGAGAGTGATTTGAAATGTGTAATGAAGAAAGTTTCTGTCTCAGTGATGCAGCTTGTCTTCTACTCTGATGGAAAGAGTGCGCCCCTTAGCGGATAATCCGTGAATTGCAGCGAATTCAAAATATGAATTCCATGTCTTTGATGCATTTTTTCCACTTTCAAATGATCCTGCGGGCCTGATCGAACCTCCTTGGGGGCCGGTTCCGGCCCGCGGGCCGTAAATTTGACACCCCTGCCTCTAATGACTCGAGGGCTGCCAGGTGTGAGTCATTAGCCAGTGAGGAGTATTTAAGGCCACCAAGAACAGGACCACACTGCGGGATCGTCTGATCTGCTCACAGTGAGGTACGTACCTGCTTGTATTTTCTCGCCTGCCTTTGTTGATTTAAGACCTCTTGTTTTGCTCCCAGGATTCCGACTACGCTCGGCCTCCACGACCACGGATACGCCTAACGACACGCCGACGCCATCCCGACGCCATCCCCACGCCATCCCCTCTGGTGCCTGGCCTTTCACTTGGATCATTCTAATCAAGATTGGAGAAGCAGACTCCCAGCCCTCGCCTGCTTTGGGCTCTTCCACCCCCAATCAAAACGGCACGATCCTCTAACATGGACCCCGCGGGCGCAGGCCAGGCCCCTTCCGACCCAATTTGGCAGGTGGTGGAACAGCATACCCAAGCTATTGCGTACCTCTGTTCTAAGGTATCGAGCATGGCTGAGACCCCTGGATGACATACGAGCACTACTCAATTCTTTGCCTCATTCACCAAGTGCACAGCTAACCCCAGCCGCTCCCCTGGTAACACCGATATCGCCGCAACAGGGACCTAAGGCCCCCCTACGGTGGAGATCTCGGCGCATGCCGGCGCTTCCTGGTTCAATGGCAGTTGGTGTTTGAACAACCGAGCCTCACCCACACCTCGGACCGAGCCAAGATCGCTTACCTGATCGGCTGCCTTCGTGATGAGGCCCTAGCCTGGGCGAGCGCCGAATGGGAGAGGGGCTCCCGCATTTGTACCTCCTACGACTTATTGACCGCAGAGATGCGAAAGATCTTCGACCAGCCGGTGGGCGCTTAAGAGCTCTCAGACAAGGCGTCCGGAGCGTGGCAAAAGACTGGGTCGAATTCCGCATCTTAGCCGCCGAGAGTGCCTTTAATGACTCCGCCCTCCCTCCACGACGGCTGAATGTGGAGATGCGGGAGGAGCTGGCGATCCGAGAGGAACCAGGGTCCCTCGACGCGCTCGTGGAATTGGCCATCCGGATCGACAGCCAACTAGAAAGACAACGAGGGCAGCGGCAAGGTGACTCGCAGGTGGTCGCCATGCTTGGACTTCGGAGGAACGTGACCCCCGATCATAACAATGTGGTACAATGCAGGTGCTGTTGCCCGCCCGCCTGCATGAGCCAAAAGAGGATGAGACAGTTGAATCACGCATCACCTGGAGCAAAGTCACGAGGTCCCCCACGTATTTATTGACCTGCTCGACCGTGGCCCGTGTGAGCGTCAAAGATAATTTGGTGATGCAGAACAACTCGTCGGTCTCCACTATGCTCAATTGGGCTGAGCCGTCCAGCGAGGGAGAGTCGGACGAGAGCACCAAGTCATACCTGCGGAAGAAAACAAAAGAGAAAAAGACTTGTTGGGGTGCACATTCCTTAGGAGATGAAACAAAAGGAGGAGAACCTAGGGTACCTGGACTCGCTGGAACTCTGCGCGCTCCCACATTTCTCAAAATACTTGATCAGGGCTTCAGGAAATGACTCGAATTGAGCTTGAAGGCCATACCTCGCTTTTAAACTGCACACAAAAATCAAATCAAGGTGTTTTAAAATGACACACTGAATGGAATGGAATGCAATGCTGGTCAATTCTTCCCAGACAGACCTCGGGAGTCCTCTTGGCAAAGACAGCAGGAAAACATGAACGAATGATCCGTCACATCCACCAATGTCACAATGAGATCCTTTAACCAAAAAGAACAATGTTAATGAACATGTGGTACAATGCAGGTGCTGTTGCCCACCCGCCCGCATGAGCCAAAAGAGGATGAGACAGTTGAATCACGCATCACCTGGAGCAAAGTCACAAAGTCCCCCACGTAATCTTCGTGGACTTGCTCGACCGGGGCCCGTGTGAGCGGCAATGACAATATGGTGACGATGGCAACCTCGTTGGTCATCATTAGGCTCAATTGGGCTGAGCCGTCCAGCGAGGGAGAGTCGGATGACAGCACCAAGTCATACCTGCGGAACAAAACGAAAGAGAAAAAGACTTGTTGGGGTGCACATTCCTTAGGAGATGAAACAAAAGGAGGAGAAGCTAGGGTACCTGGACTCGCTGGAACTCTGCTCGCTCCTACATTTCCCAAAAGCATTCATCAGTGCTTCAGGAAATGAGCCGAATTGAGCATGAAGGAGATACCTCGCTTTGAAACTGCACACAAAAATCAAATCAAGGTGTTTTAAAATGACACACTGAATGGAATGGAATGCAATGCTGGTCAATTCTTCCCAGACAGACCTCGGGAAGTCCTCTTGGCAAAGACGGCAGGAAAACATGAACGAATGATCCATGTCATCGTCTAATTTAACAATGAGATCCTTAAAGCAAAAAGAACAATGTTAATGAACATGTGGTCCAATGCAGGTGCTGTTGCCCCCCGCCCGCATGAGCCAAAAGAGGATGAGACAGTTGAATCACGCATCACCTGGAGCAAAGTCACGAAGTCCCCCAGGTAATCTTCGTGGACTTGCTCGACCGGGGCCCGTGTGAGCGGCAATGACATTATGGTGACGATGGCAACCTCGTCGGTCGCCACCATGCTCAATTGGGCTGAGCCGTCCAGCGAGGGAGAGTCAGATGACAGCACCAAGTCATACCTGCGGAACAAAACGAAAGAGAAAAAGACTTGTTGGGGTGCACATTCCTTAGGAGATGAAACAAAAGGAGGAGAAGCTAGAGTACCTGGACTCGCTGGAACTCTGCTCGCTCCTACATTTCCCAAAAGCATTCATCAGTGCTTCAGGAAATGAGCCGAATTGAGCATGAAGGAGATACCTCGCTTTGAAACTGCACACAAAAATCAAATCAAGGTGTTTTAAAATGACACACTGAATGGAATGGAATGGAATGCAATGCTGGTCAATTTTTCCCAGACAGACCTCGGGAAGTCCTCTTGGCAAAGACGGCAGGAAAACATGAACGAATGATCCGTCACATCCACTAATGTCACAACGTGATCCTTTTAACCAAAAAGAACAATGTTGATAAACATGTGGTACAATGCAGATGCTGTTGCCCCCCGCCCGCATGAGCCAAAAGAGGATGAGACAGTTGAATCACTCATCACCTGGAGCAAAGTCACGAAGTCCCCCACGTAATCTTCGTGGACTTGCTCGACCGGGGCCCGTGTGAGCGGCAATGACATTATGGTGACGATGGCAAACTCGTTGGTCTCCACTATGCTCAATTCGGCTGAGCCGTCCAGCGAGGGAGAGTCGGACGACAGCAGCAAGTAATGCCTGCGGAAGAAAACAAAAGAGAAAAAGACTAGTTGGGGTGCACATTCCTTAGGAGATGAAACAAAAGGAGGAGAACCTAGGGTACCTGGACTTGCTGGAACTCTGTTCGCTCCCACATTTCCCAAAACACTTCATCAGCGCTTCAGGAAATGACCCGAGGTCACACATGTGTAGTTTATTGCAACACCAGAACAACCGGACATAACACAACACTCCACTCCACTCCTGGCTCGATTGGTTTGATGCAGAGCTGTGTTCAGAGAGGCTGGCTATCTTGCACTTTCAGCCATGTTTGATGAATTGGATCCGGAAGTGGTTTCGCAACTTGACTTTGAAATGAAGGTCTAAGCCAGTGGATTCGAATTCTAATGCTCGACGACATACCTCCTCCGCCCGTGTGCGCCAGTTTGGATTTTAGGTTATTGTTCCTCAAACAATGACCGGAGTTCCGTCTTCTGCCTGTTTTTCAGAGTAGCAAACTGGCGCTGCAACTTCGCCACCATCTTGTGAGCCTGAGAACGTCAGATGGCGTCATTTTTCCAGTCCATAGTAGGTCATCAATCAAGCAGGGTTCCCACATTCAGACAAATGACAACTAAAACCACTACTAACCCTCGACGTTTCGTTCGACGGTAACCGCAGGCAATCCTGCACCTGCTCTAAGCGGACGCCCACGGTCTCCGTTAGCTGGTGATGTTGTTGCATCACCGTACGCTGCACCACCGACTGGTGCCGGATTGGCTCCTCCAAGCGGGTCTGCACCTATGACGTGGTCCCAACAGATGGTTTGTCAACAATCCACAAGATGGCATCAAGCAGGGTTCCCACATTCAGACAAATGACAACTAAAAACACTACTAACCCTAGACGTTTTGTTCGACGGTAACCGCAGGCAATCCAGCACCTGCTCCAAACGGACGCCCACGGTCGACATTGACTGATGTTGTCGCATCACTGTTTGGATTAAATTCCTTAAACAAGAACCTGAGTTCCGTCTTGTGGCTGGCGTGGAGAGCAGCAAACCTGCGCTGCAACGTGGTCACCATCCTGCGAACCTGAGAACGTCAGATGGCGTCATTTTTCCAGTCCATAGTAGGTCATCAATCAAGCAGGGTTCCCACATTCAGACAAATGACAACTAAAAACACTACTAACCCTCGACGTTTCGTTCGACGGTAACCGCAGGCAATCCTGCACCTGCTCCAAGCGGACGCCCACGGTCGACGTTAGCTGGTCATGTAGTTGCATGACCGTACGCTGCACCACCGACTGGTGCCGGATTGGCTCCTTCAAGCGGGTCTGCACCTATGACGTGGTCCCAACAGATGGTTTGTCAACAATCCACAAGATGGCATCAAGCAGGGTTCCCACATTCAGACAAATGACAACTAAAAACACTACTAACCCTAGACGTTTTGTTCGACGGTAACCGCAGGCAATCCAGCACCTGCTCCAAACGGACGCCCACGGTCGACATTGACTGATGTTGTCGCATCACTGTTTGGATTAAATTCCTTAAACAAGAACCTGAGTTCCGTCTTGTGGCTGGCGTGGAGAGCAGCAAACCTGCGCTGCAACGTGGTCACCATCCTGCGAACCTGAGAACGTCAGATGGCGTCATTTTTCCAGTCCATAGTAGGTCATCAATCAAGCAGGGTTCCCACATTCAGACAAATGACAACTAAAAACACTACTAACCCTCGACGTTTCGTTCGACGGTAACCGCAGGCAATCCTGCACCTGCTCCAAGCGGACGCCCACGGTCGACGTTAGCTGGTCATGTAGTTGCATGACCGTACGCTCCAGCACCGACTGGTGTTGTATTTTTTTTGCCAAGCGGGTCTGCACCTATGACGTGGTCCCAACAGATGGTTTGTCAACAATCCACAAGATGGCATCAAGCAGGGTTCCCACATTCAGACAAATGACAACTAAAAACACTACTAACCCTCGACGTTTCGTTCGACGGTAACCGCAGGCAATCCTGCACCTGCTCCAAGTGGAACATTTTTGCTCCGTGTCTAACTTTTCCGCCAGCCCTTATTTTGAAAATGTGCTGCAGTTTTACTCCAAGACAGCTAGGATGTCCCGAGCAATGTGTTCATAAACATGTGTGTCAGGCCCCAGACGAGATTGGTGGCTGGTTGCGCCCGCCACCCAACCACAGGTCCTGCCTCTAATGCAGGGCTGTCAAAGTCATTTGGCATGGTGGGCCACATACGGCGGCCTAGGGAGATGTCAAGTGGGCCGGACCATTAAAATGATACCATGCTCTGCTATAAATAACCCAAATATCATGTCTTTCCTTTGTTTTGGTGTAAAGAAGCACAAGAACATTAGGAAAATATGGAAATGGAATGAACTATCCTTTCATGAAACACGTCATATTTCCTTAGATAAATGTGCAATTGACTTTTATCATTCACAAATAGGCATTGCAACGGATCCCACTGATTGTACAAAGGCACAAAACTTGAATTGGTACTGAAAAATATAGTCATGCACTTTAAGATTAAAAGAGACTTTTAATGAAAGGAATTTTTAAACCACTTACACATACGCATATAAAATCAAAATGTAATCTTTGCGTGCACTTTACAAACTAAGGAGAGTGATTTGAAATGTGTAATGAAGAAAGTTTCTGTCTCTGATGCAGCTTGTCTTCTACTCTGATGGAAAGAGTGCGCCCCTTAGCGGATAATCCGTGAATTGCAGCGAATTCAAAATATGAATTCCATGTCTTTGATGCATTTTTTCCACTTTCAAATGATCCTGCGGGCCTGATCGAACCTCCTTGGGGGCCGGTTCCGGCCCGCGGGCCGTAAATTTGACACCCCTGCCTCTAATGACTCGAGGGCTGCCAGGTGTGAGTCATTAGCCAGTGAGGAGTATTTAAGGCCACCAAGAACAGGACCACACTGCGGGATCGTCTGATCTGCTCACAGTGAGGTACGTACCTGCTTGTATTTTCTCGCCTGCCTTTGTTGATTTAAGACCTCTTGTTTTGCTCCCAGGATTCCGACTACGCTCGGCCTCCACGACCACGGATACGCCTAACGACACGCCGACGCCATCCCGACGCCATCCCCTCTGGTGCCTGGCCTTTCACTTGGATCATTCTAATCAAGATTGGAGAAGCAGACTCCCAGCCCTCGCCTGCTTTGGGCTCTTCCACCCCCAATCAAAACAGCACGATCCTCTAACATGGACCCCGCGGGCGCAGGCCAGGCCCCCTCCGACCCAATTTGGCAGGTGGTGGAACAGCATACCCAAGCTATTGCGTACCTCTGTTCTAAGGTATCGAGCATGGCTGAGACCCCTGGATGACATACGAGCACTACTCAATTCTTTGCCTCATTCACCAAGTGCACAGCTAACCCCAGCCGCTCCCCTGGTAACACCGATATCGCCGCAACAGGGACCTAAGGCCCCCCTACGGTGGAGATCTCGGCGCATGCCGGCGCTTCCTGGTTCAATGGCAGTTGGTGTTTGAACAACCGAGCCTCACCCACACCTCGGACCGAGCCAAGATCGCTTACCTGATCGGCTGCCTTCGTGATGAGGCCCTAGCCTGGGCGAGCGCCGAATGGGAGAGGGGCTCCCGCATTTGTACCTCCTACGACTTATTGACCGCAGAGATGCGAAAGATCTTCGACCAGCCGGTGGGCGCTTAAGAGCTCTCAGACAAGGCGTCCGGAGCGTGGCAAAAGACTGGGTCGAATTCCGCATCTTAGCCGCCGAGAGTGCCTTTAATGACTCCGCCCTCCCTCCACGACGGCTGAATGTGGAGATGCGGGAGGAGCTGGCGATCCGAGAGGAACCAGGGTCCCTCGACGCGCTCGTGGAATTGGCCATCCGGATCGACAGCCAACTAGAAAGACAACGAGGGCAGCGGCAAGGTGACTCGCAGGTGGTCGCCATGCTTGGACTTCGGAGGAACGTGACCCCCGATCATAACAATGTGGTACAATGCAGGTGCTGTTGCCCGCCCGCCTGCATGAGCCAAAAGAGGATGAGACAGTTGAATCACGCATCACCTGGAGCAAAGTCACGAGGTCCCCCACGTATTTATTGACCTGCTCGACCGTGGCCCGTGTGAGCGTCAAAGATAATTTGGTGATGCAGAACAACTCGTCGGTCTCCACTATGCTCAATTGGGCTGAGCCGTCCAGCGAGGGAGAGTCGGACGAGAGCACCAAGTCATACCTGCGGAAGAAAACAAAAGAGAAAAAGACTTGTTGGGGTGCACATTCCTTAGGAGATGAAACAAAAGGAGGAGAACCTAGGGTACCTGGACTCGCTGGAACTCTGCGCGCTCCCACATTTCTCAAAATACTTGATCAGGGCTTCAGGAAATGACTCGAATTGAGCTTGAAGGCCATACCTCGCTTTTAAACTGCACACAAAAATCAAATCAAGGTGTTTTAAAATGACACACTGAATGGAATGGAATGCAATGCTGGTCAATTCTTCCCAGACAGACCTCGGGAGTCCTCTTGGCAAAGACAGCAGGAAAACATGAACGAATGATCCGTCACATCCACCAATGTCACAATGAGATCCTTTAACCAAAAAGAACAATGTTAATGAACATGTGGTACAATGCAGGTGCTGTTGCCCACCCGCCCGCATGAGCCAAAAGAGGATGAGACAGTTGAATCACGCATCACCTGGAGCAAAGTCACAAAGTCCCCCACGTAATCTTCGTGGACTTGCTCGACCGGGGCCCGTGTGAGCGGCAATGACAATATGGTGACGATGGCAACCTCGTTGGTCATCATTAGGCTCAATTGGGCTGAGCCGTCCAGCGAGGGAGAGTCGGATGACAGCACCAAGTCATACCTGCGGAACAAAACGAAAGAGAAAAAGACTTGTTGGGGTGCACATTCCTTAGGAGATGAAACAAAAGGAGGAGAAGCTAGGGTACCTGGACTCGCTGGAACTCTGCTCGCTCCTACATTTCCCAAAAGCATTCATCAGTGCTTCAGGAAATGAGCCGAATTGAGCATGAAGGAGATACCTCGCTTTGAAACTGCACACAAAAATCAAATCAAGGTGTTTTAAAATGACACACTGAATGGAATGGAATGCAATGCTGGTCAATTCTTCCCAGACAGACCTCGGGAAGTCCTCTTGGCAAAGACGGCAGGAAAACATGAACGAATGATCCATGTCATCGTCTAATTTAACAATGAGATCCTTAAAGCAAAAAGAACAATGTTAATGAACATGTGGTCCAATGCAGGTGCTGTTGCCCCCCGCCCGCATGAGCCAAAAGAGGATGAGACAGTTGAATCACGCATCACCTGGAGCAAAGTCACGAAGTCCCCCAGGTAATCTTCGTGGACTTGCTCGACCGGGGCCCGTGTGAGCGGCAATGACATTATGGTGACGATGGCAACCTCGTCGGTCGCCACCATGCTCAATTGGGCTGAGCCGTCCAGCGAGGGAGAGTCAGATGACAGCACCAAGTCATACCTGCGGAACAAAACGAAAGAGAAAAAGACTTGTTGGGGTGCACATTCCTTAGGAGATGAAACAAAAGGAGGAGAAGCTAGAGTACCTGGACTCGCTGGAACTCTGCTCGCTCCTACATTTCCCAAAAGCATTCATCAGTGCTTCAGGAAATGAGCCGAATTGAGCATGAAGGAGATGCCTCGCTTTGAAACTGCACACAAAAATCAAATCAAGGTGTTTTAAAATGACACACTGAATGGAATGGAATGGAATGCAATGCTGGTCAATTCTTCCCAGACAGACCTCGGGAAGTCCTCTTGGCAAAGACGGCAGGAAAACATGAACGAATGATCCGTCACATCCACTAATGTCACAACGTGATCCTTTTAACCAAAAAGAACAATGTTGATAAACATGTGGTACAATGCAGATGCTGTTGCCCCCCGCCCGCATGAGCCAAAAGAGGATGAGACAGTTGAATCACTCATCACCTGGAGCAAAGTCACGAAGTCCCCCACGTAATCTTCGTGGACTTGCTCGACCGGGGCCCGTGTGAGCGGCAATGACATTATGGTGACGATGGCAAACTCGTTGGTCTCCACTATGCTCAATTCGGCTGAGCCGTCCAGCGAGGGAGAGTCGGATGACAGCACCAAGTCATACCTGCGGAACAAAACGAAAGAGAAAAAGACTTGTTGGGGTGCACATTCCTTAGGAGATGAAACAAAAGGAGGAGAAGCTAGGGTACCTGGACTCGCTGGAACTCTGCTCGCTCCTACATTTCCCAAAAGCATTCATCAGTGCTTCAGGAAATGAGCCGAATTGAGCATGAAGGAGATACCTCGCTTTGAAACTGCACACAAAAATCAAATCAAGGTGTTTTAAAATGACACACTGAATGGAATGGAATGGAATGCAATGCTGGTCAATTCTTCCCAGACAGACCTCGGGAAGTCCTCTTGGCAAAGACGGCAGGAAAACATGAACGAATGATCCGTCACATCCACTAATGTCACAACGTGATCCTTTTAACCAAAAAGAACAATGTTGATAAACATGTGGTACAATGCAGATGCTGTTGCCCCCCGCCCGCATGAGCCAAAAGAGGATGAGACAGTTGAATCACTCATCACCTGGAGCAAAGTCACGAAGTCCCCCACGTAATCTTCGTGGACTTGCTCGACCGGGGCCCGTGTGAGCGGCAATGACATTATGGTGACGATGGCAAACTCGTTGGTCTCCACTATGCTCAATTCGGCTGAGCCGTCCAGCGAGGGAGAGTCGGACGACAGCAGCAAGTAATGCCTGCGGAAGAAAACAAAAGAGAAAAAGACTAGTTGGGGTGCACATTCCTTAGGAGATGAAACAAAAGGAGGAGAACCTAGGGTACCTGGACTTGCTGGAACTCTGTTCGCTCCCACATTTCCCAAAACACTTCATCAGCGCTTCAGGAAATGACCCGAGGTCACACATGTGTAGTTTATTGCAACACCAGAACAACCGGACACAACACAACACTCCACTCCACTCCACTCCTGGCTCGATTGGTTTGATGCAGAGCTGTGTTCAGAGAGGCTGGCTATCTTGCACTTTCAGCCATGTTTGATGAATTGGATCCGGAAGTGGTTTCGCAACTTGACTTTGAAATGAAGGTCTAAGCCAGTGGATTCGAATTCTAATGCTAGACGACATACCTCCTCCGCCCGTGTGCGCCAGTTTGGATTTTAGGTTATTGTTCCTCAAACAATGACCGGAGTTCCGTCTTCTGCCTGTTTTTCAGAGTAGCAAACTGGCGCTGCAACTTCGCCACCATCTTGTGAGCCTGAGAACGTCAGATGGCGTCATTTTTCCAGTCCATAGTAGGTCATCAATCAAGCAGGGTTCCCACATTCAGACAAATGACAACTAAAACCACTACTAACCCTCGACGTTTCGTTCGACGGTAACTGCAGGCAATCCTGCACCTGCTCTAAGCGGACGCCCACGGTCTCCGTTAGCTGGTGATGTTGTTGCATCACCGTACGCTGCACCACCGACTGGTGCCGGATTGGCTCCTCCAAGCGGGTCTGCACCTATGACGTGGTCCCAACAGATGGTTTGTCAACAATCCACAAGATGGCATCAAGCAGGGTTCCCACATTCAGACAAATGACAACTAAAAACACTACTAACCCTAGACGTTTTGTTCGACGGTAACCGCAGGCAATCCAGCACCTGCTCCAAACGGACGCCCACGGTCGACATTGACTGATGTTGTCGCATCACTGTTTGGATTAAATTCCTTAAACAAGAACCTGAGTTCCGTCTTGTGGCTGGCGTGGAGAGCAGCAAACCTGCGCTGCAACGTGGTCACCATCCTGCGAACCTGAGAACGTCAGATGGCGTCATTTTTCCAGTCCATAGTAGGTCATCAATCAAGCAGGGTTCCCACATTCAGACAAATGACAACTAAAAACACTACTAACCCTCGACGTTTCGTTCGACGGTAACCGCAGGCAATCCTGCACCTGCTCCAAGCGGACGCCCACGGTCGACGTTAGCTGGTCATGTAGTTGCATGACCGTACGCTGCACCACCGACTGGTGCCGGATTGGCTCCTTCAAGCGGGTCTGCACCTATGACGTGGTCCCAACAGATGGTTTGTCAACAATCCACAAGATGGCATCAAGCAGGGTTCCCACATTCAGACAAATGACAACTAAAAACACTACTAACCCTAGACGTTTTGTTCGACGGTAACCGCAGGCAATCCAGCACCTGCTCCAAACGGACGCCCACGGTCGACATTGACTGATGTTGTCGCATCACTGTTTGGATTAAATTCCTTAAACAAGAACCTGAGTTCCGTCTTGTGGCTGGCGTGGAGAGCAGCAAACCTGCGCTGCAACGTGGTCACCATCCTGCGAACCTGAGAACGTCAGATGGCGTCATTTTTCCAGTCCATAGTAGGTCATCAATCAAGCAGGGTTCCCACATTCAGACAAATGACAACTAAAAACACTACTAACCCTCGACGTTTCGTTCGACGGTAACCGCAGGCAATCCTGCACCTGCTCCAAGCGGACGCCCACGGTCGACGTTAGCTGGTCATGTAGTTGCATGACCGTACGCTCCAGCACCGACTGGTGTTGTATTTTTTTTGCCAAGCGGGTCTGCACCTATGACGTGGTCCCAACAGATGGTTTGTCAACAATCCACAAGATGGCATCAAGCAGGGTTCCCACATTCAGACAAATGACAACTAAAAACACTACTAACCCTCGACGTTTTGTTCGACGGTAACCGCAGGCAATCCTGCACCTGCTCCAAGTGGAACATTTTTGCTCCGTGTCTAACTTTTCCGCCAGCCCTTATTTTGAAAATGTGCTGCAGTTTTACTCCAAGACAGCTAGGATGTCCCGAGCAATGTGTTCATAAACATGTGTGTCAGGCCCCAGACGAGATTGGTGGCTGGTTGCGCCCGCCACCCAACCACAGGTCCTGCCTCTAATGCAGGGCTGTCAAAGTCATTTGGCATGGTGGGCCACATACGGCGGCCTAGGGAGATGTCAAGTGGGCCGGACCATTAAAATGATACCATGCTCTGCTATAAATAACCCAAATATCATGTCTTTCCTTTGTTTTGGTGTAAAGAAGCACAAGAACATTAGGAAAATATGGAAATGGAATGAACTATCCTTTCATGAAACACGTCATATTTCCTTAGATAAATGTGCAATTGACTTTTATCATTCACAAATAGGCATTGCAACGGATCCCACTGATTGTACAAAGGCACAAAACTTGAATTGGTACTGAAAAATATAGTCATGCACTTTAAGATTAAAAGAGACTTTTAATGAAAGGAATTTTTAAACCACTTACACATACGCATATAAAATCAAAATGTAATCTTTGCGTGCACTTTACAAACTAAGGAGAGTGATTTGAAATGTGTAATGAAGAAAGTTTCTGTCTCAGTGATGCAGCTTGTCTTCTACTCTGATGGAAAGAGTGCGCCCCTTAGCGGATAATCCGTGAATTGCAGCGAATTCAAAATATGAATTCCATGTCTTTGATGCATTTTTTCCACTTTCAAATGATCCTGCGGGCCTGATCGAACCTCCTTGGGGGCCGGTTCCGGCCCGCGGGCCGTAAATTTGACACCCCTGCCTCTAATGACTCGAGGGCTGCCAGGTGTGAGTCATTAGCCAGTGAGGAGTATTTAAGGCCACCAAGAACAGGACCACACTGCGGGATCGTCTGATCTGCTCACAGTGAGGTACGTACCTGCTTGTATTTTCTCGCCTGCCTTTGTTGATTTAAGACCTCTTGTTTTGCTCCCAGGATTCCGACTACGCTCGGCCTCCACGACCACGGATACGCCTAACGACACGCCGACGCCATCCCCACGCCATCCCCACGCCATCCCCTCTGGTGCCTGGCCTTTCACTTGGATCATTCTAATCAAGATTGGAGAAGCAGACTCCCAGCCCTCGCCTGCTTTGGGCTCTTCCACCCCCAATCAAAACAGCACGATCCTCTAACATGGACCCCGCGGGCGCAGGCCAGGCCCCTTCCGACCCAATTTGGCAGGTGGTGGAACAGCATACCCAAGCTATTGCGTACCTCTGTTCTAAGGTATCGAGCATGGCTGAGACCCCTGGATGACATACGAGCACTACTCAATTCTTTGCCTCATTCACCAAGTGCACAGCTAACCCCAGCCGCTCCCCTGGTAACACCGATATCGCCGCAACAGGGACCTAAGGCCCCCCTACGGTGGAGATCTCGGCGCATGCCGGCGCTTCCTGGTTCAATGGCAGTTGGTGTTTGAACAACCGAGCCTCACCCACACCTCGGACCGAGCCAAGATCGCTTACCTGATCGGCTGCCTTCGTGATGAGGCCCTAGCCTGGGCGAGCGCCGAATGGGAGAGGGGCTCCCGCATTTGTACCTCCTACGACTTATTGACCGCAGAGATGCGAAAGATCTTCGACCAGCCGGTGGGCGCTTAAGAGCTCTCAGACAAGGCGTCCGGAGCGTGGCAAAAGACTGGGTCGAATTCCGCATCTTAGCCGCCGAGAGTGCCTTTAATGACTCCGCCCTCCCTCCACGACGGCTGAATGTGGAGATGCGGGAGGAGCTGGCGATCCGAGAGGAACCAGGGTCCCTCGACGCGCTCGTGGAATTGGCCATCCGGATCGACAGCCAACTAGAAAGACAACGAGGGCAGCGGCAAGGTGACTCGCAGGTGGTCGCCATGCTTGGACTTCGGAGGAACGTGACCCCCGATCATAACAATGTGGTACAATGCAGGTGCTGTTGCCCGCCCGCCTGCATGAGCCAAAAGAGGATGAGACAGTTGAATCACGCATCACCTGGAGCAAAGTCACGAGGTCCCCCACGTATTTATTGACCTGCTCGACCGTGGCCCGTGTGAGCGTCAAAGATAATTTGGTGATGCAGAACAACTCGTCGGTCTCCACTATGCTCAATTGGGCTGAGCCGTCCAGCGAGGGAGAGTCGGACGAGAGCACCAAGTCATACCTGCGGAAGAAAACAAAAGAGAAAAAGACTTGTTGGGGTGCACATTCCTTAGGAGATGAAACAAAAGGAGGAGAACCTAGGGTACCTGGACTCGCTGGAACTCTGCGCGCTCCCACATTTCTCAAAATACTTGATCAGGGCTTCAGGAAATGACTCGAATTGAGCTTGAAGGCCATACCTCGCTTTTAAACTGCACACAAAAATCAAATCAAGGTGTTTTAAAATGACACACTGAATGGAATGGAATGCAATGCTGGTCAATTCTTCCCAGACAGACCTCGGGAGTCCTCTTGGCAAAGACAGCAGGAAAACATGAACGAATGATCCGTCACATCCACCAATGTCACAATGAGATCCTTTAACCAAAAAGAACAATGTTAATGAACATGTGGTACAATGCAGGTGCTGTTGCCCACCCGCCCGCATGAGCCAAAAGAGGATGAGACAGTTGAATCACGCATCACCTGGAGCAAAGTCACAAAGTCCCCCACGTAATCTTCGTGGACTTGCTCGACCGGGGCCCGTGTGAGCGGCAATGACAATATGGTGACGATGGCAACCTCGTTGGTCATCATTAGGCTCAATTGGGCTGAGCCGTCCAGCGAGGGAGAGTCGGATGACAGCACCAAGTCATACCTGCGGAACAAAACGAAAGAGAAAAAGACTTGTTGGGGTGCACATTCCTTAGGAGATGAAACAAAAGGAGGAGAAGCTAGGGTACCTGGACTCGCTGGAACTCTGCTCGCTCCTACATTTCCCAAAAGCATTCATCAGTGCTTCAGGAAATGAGCCGAATTGAGCATGAAGGAGATACCTCGCTTTGAAACTGCACACAAAAATCAAATCAAGGTGTTTTAAAATGACACACTGAATGGAATGGAATGCAATGCTGGTCAATTCTTCCCAGACAGACCTCGGGAAGTCCTCTTGGCAAAGACGGCAGGAAAACATGAACGAATGATCCATGTCATCGTCTAATTTAACAATGAGATCCTTAAAGCAAAAAGAACAATGTTAATGAACATGTGGTCCAATGCAGGTGCTGTTGCCCCCCGCCCGCATGAGCCAAAAGAGGATGAGACAGTTGAATCACGCATCACCTGGAGCAAAGTCACGAAGTCCCCCAGGTAATCTTCGTGGACTTGCTCGACCGGGGCCCGTGTGAGCGGCAATGACATTATGGTGACGATGGCAACCTCGTCGGTCGCCACCATGCTCAATTGGGCTGAGCCGTCCAGCGAGGGAGAGTCAGATGACAGCACCAAGTCATACCTGCGGAACAAAACGAAAGAGAAAAAGACTTGTTGGGGTGCACATTCCTTAGGAGATGAAACAAAAGGAGGAGAAGCTAGGGTACCTGGACTCGCTGGAACTCTGCTCGCTCCTACATTTCCCAAAAGCATTCATCAGTGCTTCAGGAAATGAGCCGAATTGAGCATGAAGGAGATACCTCGCTTTGAAACTGCACACAAAAATCAAATCAAGGTGTTTTAAAATGACACACTGAATGGAATGGAATGGAATGCAATGCTGGTCAATTCTTCCCAGACAGACCTCGGGAAGTCCTCTTGGCAAAGACGGCAGGAAAACATGAACGAATGATCCGTCACATCCACTAATGTCACAACGTGATCCTTTTAACCAAAAAGAACAATGTTGATAAACATGTGGTACAATGCAGATGCTGTTGCCCCCCGCCCGCATGAGCCAAAAGAGGATGAGACAGTTGAATCACTCATCACCTGGAGCAAAGTCACGAAGTCCCCCACGTAATCTTCGTGGACTTGCTCGACCGGGGCCCGTGTGAGCGGCAATGACATTATGGTGACGATGGCAAACTCGTTGGTCTCCACTATGCTCAATTCGGCTGAGCCGTCCAGCGAGGGAGAGTCGGACGACAGCAGCAAGTAATGCCTGCGGAAGAAAACAAAAGAGAAAAAGACTAGTTGGGGTGCACATTCCTTAGGAGATGAAACAAAAGGAGGAGAACCTAGGGTACCTGGACTTGCTGGAACTCTGTTCGCTCCCACATTTCCCAAAACACTTCATCAGCGCTTCAGGAAATGACCCGAGGTCACACATGTGTAGTTTATTGCAACACCAGAACAACCGGACATAACACAACACTCCACTCCACTCCTGGCTCGATTGGTTTGATGCAGAGCTGTGTTCAGAGAGGCTGGCTATCTTGCACTTTCAGCCATGTTTGATGAATTGGATCCGGAAGTGGTTTCGCAACTTGACTTTGAAATGAAGGTCTAAGCCAGTGGATTCGAATTCTAATGCTCGACGACATACCTCCTCCGCCCGTGTGCGCCAGTTTGGATTTTAGGTTATTGTTCCTCAAACAATGACCGGAGTTCCGTCTTCTGCCTGTTTTTCAGAGTAGCAAACTGGCGCTGCAACTTCGCCACCATCTTGTGAGCCTGAGAACGTCAGATGGCGTCATTTTTCCAGTCCATAGTAGGTCATCAATCAAGCAGGGTTCCCACATTCAGACAAATGACAACTAAAACCACTACTAACCCTCGACGTTTCGTTCGACGGTAACCGCAGGCAATCCTGCACCTGCTCTAAGCGGACGCCCACGGTCTCCGTTAGCTGGTGATGTTGTTGCATCACCGTACGCTGCACCACCGACTGGTGCCGGATTGGCTCCTCCAAGCGGGTCTGCACCTATGACGTGGTCCCAACAGATGGTTTGTCAACAATCCACAAGATGGCATCAAGCAGGGTTCCCACATTCAGACAAATGACAACTAAAAACACTACTAACCCTAGACGTTTTGTTCGACGGTAACCGCAGGCAATCCAGCACCTGCTCCAAACGGACGCCCACGGTCGACATTGACTGATGTTGTCGCATCACTGTTTGGATTAAATTCCTTAAACAAGAACCTGAGTTCCGTCTTGTGGCTGGCGTGGAGAGCAGCAAACCTGCGCTGCAACGTGGTCACCATCCTGCGAACCTGAGAACGTCAGATGGCGTCATTTTTCCAGTCCATAGTAGGTCATCAATCAAGCAGGGTTCCCACATTCAGACAAATGACAACTAAAAACACTACTAACCCTCGACGTTTCGTTCGACGGTAACCGCAGGCAATCCTGCACCTGCTCCAAGCGGACGCCCACGGTCGACGTTAGCTGGTCATGTAGTTGCATGACCGTACGCTGCACCACCGACTGGTGCCGGATTGGCTCCTTCAAGCGGGTCTGCACCTATGACGTGGTCCCAACAGATGGTTTGTCAACAATCCACAAGATGGCATCAAGCAGGGTTCCCACATTCAGACAAATGACAACTAAAAACACTACTAACCCTAGACGTTTTGTTCGACGGTAACCGCAGGCAATCCAGCACCTGCTCCAAACGGACGCCCACGGTCGACATTGACTGATGTTGTCGCATCACTGTTTGGATTAAATTCCTTAAACAAGAACCTGAGTTCCGTCTTGTGGCTGGCGTGGAGAGCAGCAAACCTGCGCTGCAACGTGGTCACCATCCTGCGAACCTGAGAACGTCAGATGGCGTCATTTTTCCAGTCCATAGTAGGTCATCAATCAAGCAGGGTTCCCACATTCAGACAAATGACAACTAAAAACACTACTAACCCTCGACGTTTCGTTCGACGGTAACCGCAGGCAATCCTGCACCTGCTCCAAGCGGACGCCCACGGTCGACGTTAGCTGGTCATGTAGTTGCATGACCGTACGCTCCAGCACCGACTGGTGTTGTATTTTTTTTGCCAAGCGGGTCTGCACCTATGACGTGGTCCCAACAGATGGTTTGTCAACAATCCACAAGATGGCATCAAGCAGGGTTCCCACATTCAGACAAATGACAACTAAAAACACTACTAACCCTCGACGTTTCGTTCGACGGTAACCGCAGGCAATCCTGCACCTGCTCCAAGTGGAACATTTTTGCTCCGTGTCTAACTTTTCCGCCAGCCCTTATTTTGAAAATGTGCTGCAGTTTTACTCCAAGACAGCTAGGATGTCCCGAGCAATGTGTTCATAAACATGTGTGTCAGGCCCCAGACGAGATTGGTGGCTGGTTGCGCCCGCCACCCAACCACAGGTCCTGCCTCTAATGCAGGGCTGTCAAAGTCATTTGGCATGGTGGGCCACATACGGCGGCCTAGGGAGATGTCAAGTGGGCCGGACCATTAAAATGATACCATGCTCTGCTATAAATAACCCAAATATCATGTCTTTCCTTTGTTTTGGTGTAAAGAAGCACAAGAACATTAGGAAAATATGGAAATGGAATGAACTATCCTTTCATGAAACACGTCATATTTCCTTAGATAAATGTGCAATTGACTTTTATCATTCACAAATAGGCATTGCAACGGATCCCACTGATTGTACAAAGGCACAAAACTTGAATTGGTACTGAAAAATATAGTCATGCACTTTAAGATTAAAAGAGACTTTTAATGAAAGGAATTTTTAAACCACTTACACATACGCATATAAAATCAAAATGTAATCTTTGCGTGCACTTTACAAACTAAGGAGAGTGATTTGAAATGTGTAATGAAGAAAGTTTCTGTCTCAGTGATGCAGCTTGTCTTCTACTCTGATGGAAAGAGTGCGCCCCTTAGCGGATAATCCGTGAATTGCAGCGAATTCAAAATATGAATTCCATGTCTTTGATGCATTTTTTCCACTTTCAAATGATCCTGCGGGCCTGATCGAACCTCCTTGGGGGCCGGTTCCGGCCCGCGGGCCGTAAATTTGACACCCCTGCCTCTAATGACTCGAGGGCTGCCAGGTGTGAGTCATTAGCCAGTGAGGAGTATTTAAGGCCACCAAGAACAGGACCACACTGCGGGATCGTCTGATCTGCTCACAGTGAGGTACGTACCTGCTTGTATTTTCTCGCCTGCCTTTGTTGATTTAAGACCTCTTGTTTTGCTCCCAGGATTCCGACTACGCTCGGCCTCCACGACCACGGATACGCCTAACGACACGCCGACGCCATCCCGACGCCATCCCCACGCCATCCCCTCTGGTGCCTGGCCTTTCACTTGGATCATTCTAATCAAGATTGGAGAAGCAGACTCCCAGCCCTCGCCTGCTTTGGGCTCTTCCACCCCCAATCAAAACAGCACGATCCTCTAACATGGACCCCGCGGGCGCAGGCCAGGCCCCTTCCGACCCAATTTGGCAGGTGGTGGAACAGCATACCCAAGCTATTGCGTACCTCTGTTCTAAGGTATCGAGCATGGCTGAGACCCCTGGATGACATACGAGCACTACTCAATTCTTTGCCTCATTCACCAAGTGCACAGCTAACCCCAGCCGCTCCCCTGGTAACACCGATATCGCCGCAACAGGGACCTAAGGCCCCCCTACGGTGGAGATCTCGGCGCATGCCGGCGCTTCCTGGTTCAATGGCAGTTGGTGTTTGAACAACCGAGCCTCACCCACACCTCGGACCGAGCCAAGATCGCTTACCTGATCGGCTGCCTTCGTGATGAGGCCCTAGCCTGGGCGAGCGCCGAATGGGAGAGGGGCTCCCGCATTTGTACCTCCTACGACTTATTGACCGCAGAGATGTGAAAGATCTTCGACCAGCCGGTGGGCGCTTAAGAGCTCTCAGACAAGGCGTCCGGAGCGTGGCAAAAGACTGGGTCGAATTCCGCATCTTAGCCGCCGAGAGTGCCTTTAATGACTCCGCCCTCCCTCCACGACGGCTGAATGTGGAGATGCGGGAGGAGCTGGCGATCCGAGAGGAACCAGGGTCCCTCGACGCGCTCGTGGAATTGGCCATCCGGATCGACAGCCAACTAGAAAGACAACGAGGGCAGCGGCAAGGTGACTCGCAGGTGGTCGCCATGCTTGGACTTCGGAGGAACGTGACCCCCGATCATAACAATGTGGTACAATGCAGGTGCTGTTGCCCGCCCGCCTGCATGAGCCAAAAGAGGATGAGACAGTTGAATCACGCATCACCTGGAGCAAAGTCACGAGGTCCCCCACGTATTTATTGACCTGCTCGACCGTGGCCCGTGTGAGCGTCAAAGATAATTTGGTGATGCAGAACAACTCGTCGGTCTCCACTATGCTCAATTGGGCTGAGCCGTCCAGCGAGGGAGAGTCGGACGAGAGCACCAAGTCATACCTGCGGAAGAAAACAAAAGAGAAAAAGACTTGTTGGGGTGCACATTCCTTAGGAGATGAAACAAAAGGAGGAGAACCTAGGGTACCTGGACTCGCTGGAACTCTGCGCGCTCCCACATTTCTCAAAATACTTGATCAGGGCTTCAGGAAATGACTCGAATTGAGCTTGAAGGCCATACCTCGCTTTTAAACTGCACACAAAAATCAAATCAAGGTGTTTTAAAATGACACACTGAATGGAATGGAATGCAATGCTGGTCAATTCTTCCCAGACAGACCTCGGGAGTCCTCTTGGCAAAGACAGCAGGAAAACATGAACGAATGATCCGTCACATCCACCAATGTCACAATGAGATCCTTTAACCAAAAAGAACAATGTTAATGAACATGTGGTACAATGCAGGTGCTGTTGCCCACCCGCCCGCATGAGCCAAAAGAGGATGAGACAGTTGAATCACGCATCACCTGGAGCAAAGTCACAAAGTCCCCCACGTAATCTTCGTGGACTTGCTCGACCGGGGCCCGTGTGAGCGGCAATGACAATATGGTGACGATGGCAACCTCGTTGGTCATCATTAGGCTCAATTGGGCTGAGCCGTCCAGCGAGGGAGAGTCGGATGACAGCACCAAGTCATACCTGCGGAACAAAACGAAAGAGAAAAAGACTTGTTGGGGTGCACATTCCTTAGGAGATGAAACAAAAGGAGGAGAAGCTAGGGTACCTGGACTCGCTGGAACTCTGCTCGCTCCTACATTTCCCAAAAGCATTCATCAGTGCTTCAGGAAATGAGCCGAATTGAGCATGAAGGAGATGCCTCGCTTTGAAACTGCACACAAAAATCAAATCAAGGTGTTTTAAAATGACACACTGAATGGAATGGAATGCAATGCTGGTCAATTCTTCCCAGACAGACCTCGGGAAGTCCTCTTGGCAAAGACGGCAGGAAAACATGAACGAATGATCCATGTCATCGTCTAATTTAACAATGAGATCCTTAAAGCAAAAAGAACAATGTTAATGAACATGTGGTCCAATGCAGGTGCTGTTGCCCCCCGCCCGCATGAGCCAAAAGAGGATGAGACAGTTGAATCACGCATCACCTGGAGCAAAGTCACGAAGTCCCCCAGGTAATCTTCGTGGACTTGCTCGACCGGGGCCCGTGTGAGCGGCAATGACATTATGGTGACGATGGCAACCTCGTCGGTCGCCACCATGCTCAATTGGGCTGAGCCGTCCAGCGAGGGAGAGTCAGATGACAGCACCAAGTCATACCTGCGGAACAAAACGAAAGAGAAAAAGACTTGTTGGGGTGCACATTCCTTAGGAGATGAAACAAAAGGAGGAGAAGCTAGAGTACCTGGACTCGCTGGAACTCTGCTCGCTCCTACATTTCCCAAAAGCATTCATCAGTGCTTCAGGAAATGAGCCGAATTGAGCATGAAGGAGATACCTCGCTTTGAAACTGCACACAAAAATCAAATCAAGGTGTTTTAAAATGACACACTGAATGGAATGGAATGGAATGCAATGCTGGTCAATTCTTCCCAGACAGACCTCGGGAAGTCCTCTCTTGGCAAAGACGGCAGGAAAACATGAACGAATGATCCGTCACATCCACTAATGTCACAACGTGATCCTTTTAACCAAAAAGAACAATGTTGATAAACATGTGGTACAATGCAGATGCTGTTGCCCCCCGCCCGCATGAGCCAAAAGAGGATGAGACAGTTGAATCACTCATCACCTGGAGCAAAGTCACGAAGTCCCCCACGTAATCTTCGTGGACTTGCTCGACCGGGGCCCGTGTGAGCGGCAATGACATTATGGTGACGATGGCAAACTCGTTGGTCTCCACTATGCTCAATTCGGCTGAGCCGTCCAGCGAGGGAGAGTCGGACGACAGCAGCAAGTAATGCCTGCGGAAGAAAACAAAAGAGAAAAAGACTAGTTGGGGTGCACATTCCTTAGGAGATGAAACAAAAGGAGGAGAACCTAGGGTACCTGGACTTGCTGGAACTCTGTTCGCTCCCACATTTCCCAAAACACTTCATCAGCGCTTCAGGAAATGACCCGAGGTCACACATGTGTAGTTTATTGCAACACCAGAACAACCGGACATAACACAACACTCCACTCCACTCCTGGCTCGATTGGTTTGATGCAGAGCTGTGTTCAGAGAGGCTGGCTATCTTGCACTTTCAGCCATGTTTGATGAATTGGATCCGGAAGTGGTTTCGCAACTTGACTTTGAAATGAAGGTCTAAGCCAGTGGATTCGAATTCTAATGCTCGACGACATACCTCCTCCGCCCGTGTGCGCCAGTTTGGATTTTAGGTTATTGTTCCTCAAACAATGACCGGAGTTCCGTCTTCTGCCTGTTTTTCAGAGTAGCAAACTGGCGCTGCAACTTCGCCACCATCTTGTGAGCCTGAGAACGTCAGATGGCGTCATTTTTCCAGTCCATAGTAGGTCATCAATCAAGCAGGGTTCCCACATTCAGACAAATGACAACTAAAACCACTACTAACCCTCGACGTTTCGTTCGACGGTAACCGCAGGCAATCCTGCACCTGCTCTAAGCGGACGCCCACGGTCTCCGTTAGCTGGTGATGTTGTTGCATCACCGTACGCTGCACCACCGACTGGTGCCGGATTGGCTCCTCCAAGCGGGTCTGCACCTATGACGTGGTCCCAACAGATGGTTTGTCAACAATCCACAAGATGGCATCAAGCAGGGTTCCCACATTCAGACAAATGACAACTAAAAACACTACTAACCCTAGACGTTTTGTTCGACGGTAACCGCAGGCAATCCAGCACCTGCTCCAAACGGACGCCCACGGTCGACATTGACTGATGTTGTCGCATCACTGTTTGGATTAAATTCCTTAAACAAGAACCTGAGTTCCGTCTTGTGGCTGGCGTGGAGAGCAGCAAACCTGCGCTGCAACGTGGTCACCATCCTGCGAACCTGAGAAAGTCAGATGGCGTCATTTTTCCAGTCCATAGTAGGTCATCAATCAAGCAGGGTTCCCACATTCAGACAAATGACAACTAAAAACACTACTAACCCTCGACGTTTCGTTCGACGGTAACCGCAGGCAATCCTGCACCTGCTCCAAGCGGACGCCCACGGTCGACGTTAGCTGGTCATGTAGTTGCATGACCGTACGCTGCACCACCGACTGGTGCCGGATTGGCTCCTTCAAGCGGGTCTGCACCTATGACGTGGTCCCAACAGATGGTTTGTCAACAATCCACAAGATGGCATCAAGCAGGGTTCCCACATTCAGACAAATGACAACTAAAAACACTACTAACCCTAGACGTTTTGTTCGACGGTAACCGCAGGCAATCCAGCACCTGCTCCAAACGGACGCCCACGGTCGACATTGACTGATGTTGTCGCATCACTGTTTGGATTAAATTCCTTAAACAAGAACCTGAGTTCCGTCTTGTGGCTGGCGTGGAGAGCAGCAAACCTGCGCTGCAACGTGGTCACCATCCTGCGAACCTGAGAACGTCAGATGGCGTCATTTTTCCAGTCCATAGTAGGTCATCAATCAAGCAGGGTTCCCACATTCAGACAAATGACAACTAAAAACACTACTAACCCTCGACGTTTCGTTCGACGGTAACCGCAGGCAATCCTGCACCTGCTCCAAGCGGACGCCCACGGTCGACGTTAGCTGGTCATGTAGTTGCATGACCGTACGCTCCAGCACCGACTGGTGTTGTATTTTTTTTGCCAAGCGGGTCTGCACCTATGACGTGGTCCCAACAGATGGTTTGTCAACAATCCACAAGATGGCATCAAGCAGGGTTCCCACATTCAGACAAATGACAACTAAAAACACTACTAACCCTCGACGTTTCGTTCGACGGTAACCGCAGGCAATCCTGCACCTGCTCCAAGTGGAACATTTTTGCTCCGTGTCTAACTTTTCCGCCAGCCCTTATTTTGAAAATGTGCTGCAGTTTTACTCCAAGACAGCTAGGATGTCCCGAGCAATGTGTTCATAAACATGTGTGTCAGGCCCCAGACGAGATTGGTGGCTGGTTGCGCCCGCCACCCAACCACAGGTCCTGCCTCTAATGCAGGGCTGTCAAAGTCATTTGGCATGGTGGGCCACATACGGCGGCCTAGGGAGATGTCAAGTGGGCCGGACCATTAAAATGATACCATGCTCTGCTATAAATAACCCAAATATCATGTCTTTCCTTTGTTTTGGTGTAAAGAAGCACAAGAACATTAGGAAAATATGGAAATGGAATGAACTATCCTTTCATGAAACACGTCATATTTCCTTAGATAAATGTGCAATTGACTTTTATCATTCACAAATAGGCATTGCAACGGATCCCACTGATTGTACAAAGGCACAAAACTTGAATTGGTACTGAAAAATATAGTCATGCACTTTAAGATTAAAAGAGACTTTTAATGAAAGGAATTTTTAAACCACTTACACATACGCATATAAAATCAAAATGTAATCTTTGCGTGCACTTTACAAACTAAGGAGAGTGATTTGAAATGTGTAATGAAGAAAGTTTCTGTCTCAGTGATGCAGCTTGTCTTCTACTCTGATGGAAAGAGTGCGCCCCTTAGCGGATAATCCGTGAATTGCAGCGAATTCAAAATATGAATTCCATGTCTTTGATGCATTTTTTCCACTTTCAAATGATCCTGCGGGCCTGATCGAACCTCCTTGGGGGCCGGTTCCGGCCCGCGGGCCGTAAATTTGACACCCCTGCCTCTAATGACTCGAGGGCTGCCAGGTGTGAGTCATTAGCCAGTGAGGAGTATTTAAGGCCACCAAGAACAGGACCACACTGCGGGATCGTCTGATCTGCTCACAGTGAGGTACGTACCTGCTTGTATTTTCTCGCCTGCCTTTGTTGATTTAAGACCTCTTGTTTTGCTCCCAGGATTCCGACTACGCTCGGCCTCCACGACCACGGATACGCCTAACGACACGCCGACGCCATCCCGACGCCATCCCCACGCCATCCCCTCTGGTGCCTGGCCTTTCACTTGGATCATTCTAATCAAGATTGGAGAAGCAGACTCCCAGCCCTCGCCTGCTTTGGGCTCTTCCACCCCCAATCAAAACAGCACGATCCTCTAACATGGACCCCGCGGGCGCAGGCCAGGCCCCTTCCGACCCAATTTGGCAGGTGGTGGAACAGCATACCCAAGCTATTGCGTACCTCTGTTCTAAGGTATCGAGCATGGCTGAGACCCCTGGATGACATACGAGCACTACTCAATTCTTTGCCTCATTCACCAAGTGCACAGCTAACCCCAGCCGCTCCCCTGGTAACACCGATATCGCCGCAACAGGGACCTAAGGCCCCCCTACGGTGGAGATCTCGGCGCATGCCGGCGCTTCCTGGTTCAATGGCAGTTGGTGTTTGAACAACCGAGCCTCACCCACACCTCGGACCGAGCCAAGATCGCTTACCTGATCGGCTGCCTTCGTGATGAGGCCCTAGCCTGGGCGAGCGCCGAATGGGAGAGGGGCTCCCGCATTTGTACCTCCTACGACTTATTGACCGCAGAGATGCGAAAGATCTTCGACCAGCCGGTGGGCGCTTAAGAGCTCTCAGACAAGGCGTCCGGAGCGTGGCAAAAGACTGGGTCGAATTCCGCATCTTAGCCGCCGAGAGTGCCTTTAATGACTCCGCCCTCCCTCCACGACGGCTGAATGTGGAGATGCGGGAGGAGCTGGCGATCCGAGAGGAACCAGGGTCCCTCGACGCGCTCGTGGAATTGGCCATCCGGATCGACAGCCAACTAGAAAGACAACGAGGGCAGCGGCAAGGTGACTCGCAGGTGGTCGCCATGCTTGGACTTCGGAGGAACGTGACCCCCGATCATAACAATGTGGTACAATGCAGGTGCTGTTGCCCGCCCGCCTGCATGAGCCAAAAGAGGATGAGACAGTTGAATCACGCATCACCTGGAGCAAAGTCACGAGGTCCCCCACGTATTTATTGACCTGCTCGACCGTGGCCCGTGTGAGCGTCAAAGATAATTTGGTGATGCAGAACAACTCGTCGGTCTCCACTATGCTCAATTGGGCTGAGCCGTCCAGCGAGGGAGAGTCGGACGAGAGCACCAAGTCATACCTGCGGAAGAAAACAAAAGAGAAAAAGACTTGTTGGGGTGCACATTCCTTAGGAGATGAAACAAAAGGAGGAGAACCTAGGGTACCTGGACTCGCTGGAACTCTGCGCGCTCCCACATTTCTCAAAATACTTGATCAGGGCTTCAGGAAATGACTCGAATTGAGCTTGAAGGCCATACCTCGCTTTTAAACTGCACACAAAAATCAAATCAAGGTGTTTTAAAATGACACACTGAATGGAATGGAATGCAATGCTGGTCAATTCTTCCCAGACAGACCTCGGGAGTCCTCTTGGCAAAGACAGCAGGAAAATATGAACGAATGATCCGTCACATCCACCAATGTCACAATGAGATCCTTTAACCAAAAAGAACAATGTTAATGAACATGTGGTACAATGCAGGTGCTGTTGCCCACCCGCCCGCATGAGCCAAAAGAGGATGAGACAGTTGAATCACGCATCACCTGGAGCAAAGTCACAAAGTCCCCCACGTAATCTTCGTGGACTTGCTCGACCGGGGCCCGTGTGAGCGGCAATGACAATATGGTGACGATGGCAACCTCGTTGGTCATCATTAGGCTCAATTGGGCTGAGCCGTCCAGCGAGGGAGAGTCGGATGACAGCACCAAGTCATACCTGCGGAACAAAACGAAAGAGAAAAAGACTTGTTGGGGTGCACATTCCTTAGGAGATGAAACAAAAGGAGGAGAAGCTAGGGTACCTGGACTCGCTGGAACTCTGCTCGCTCCTACATTTCCCAAAAGCATTCATCAGTGCTTCAGGAAATGAGCCGAATTGAGCATGAAGGAGATACCTCGCTTTGAAACTGCACACAAAAATCAAATCAAGGTGTTTTAAAATGACACACTGAATGGAATGGAATGCAATGCTGGTCAATTCTTCCCAGACAGACCTCGGGAAGTCCTCTTGGCAAAGACGGCAGGAAAACATGAACGAATGATCCATGTCATCGTCTAATTTAACAATGAGATCCTTAAAGCAAAAAGAACAATGTTAATGAACATGTGGTCCAATGCAGGTGCTGTTGCCCCCCGCCCGCATGAGCCAAAAGAGGATGAGACAGTTGAATCACGCATCACCTGGAGCAAAGTCACGAAGTCCCCCAGGTAATCTTCGTGGACTTGCTCGACCGGGGCCCGTGTGAGCGGCAATGACATTATGGTGACGATGGCAACCTCGTCGGTCGCCACCATGCTCAATTGGGCTGAGCCGTCCAGCGAGGGAGAGTCAGATGACAGCACCAAGTCATACCTGCGGAACAAAACGAAAGAGAAAAAGACTTGTTGGGGTGCACATTCCTTAGGAGATGAAACAAAAGGAGGAGAAGCTAGGGTACCTGGACTCGCTGGAACTCTGCTCGCTCCTACATTTCCCAAAAGCATTCATCAGTGCTTCAGGAAATGAGCCGAATTGAGCATGAAGGAGATACCTCGCTTTGAAACTGCACACAAAAATCAAATCAAGGTGTTTTAAAATGACACACTGAATGGAATGGAATGGAATGCAATGCTGGTCAATTCTTCCCAGACAGACCTCGGGAAGTCCTCTTGGCAAAGACGGCAGGAAAACATGAACGAATGATCCGTCACATCCACTAATGTCACAACGTGATCCTTTTAACCAAAAAGAACAATGTTGATAAACATGTGGTACAATGCAGATGCTGTTGCCCCCCGCCCGCATGAGCCAAAAGAGGATGAGACAGTTGAATCACTCATCACCTGGAGCAAAGTCACGAAGTCCCCCACGTAATCTTCGTGGACTTGCTCGACCGGGGCCCGTGTGAGCGGCAATGACATTATGGTGACGATGGCAAACTCGTTGGTCTCCACTATGCTCAATTCGGCTGAGCCGTCCAGCGAGGGAGAGTCGGACGACAGCAGCAAGTAATGCCTGCGGAAGAAAACAAAAGAGAAAAAGACTAGTTGGGGTGCACATTCCTTAGGAGATGAAACAAAAGGAGGAGAACCTAGGGTACCTGGACTTGCTGGAACTCTGTTCGCTCCCACATTTCCCAAAACACTTCATCAGCGCTTCAGGAAATGACCCGAGGTCACACATGTGTAGTTTATTGCAACACCAGAACAACCGGACATAACACAACACTCCACTCCACTCCTGGCTCGATTGGTTTGATGCAGAGCTGTGTTCAGAGAGGCTGGCTATCTTGCACTTTCAGCCATGTTTGATGAATTGGATCCGGAAGTGGTTTCGCAACTTGACTTTGAAATGAAGGTCTAAGCCAGTGGATTCGAATTCTAATGCTCGACGACATACCTCCTCCGCCCGTGTGCGCCAGTTTGGATTTTAGGTTATTGTTCCTCAAACAATGACCGGAGTTCCGTCTTCTGCCTGTTTTTCAGAGTAGCAAACTGGCGCTGCAACTTCGCCACCATCTTGTGAGCCTGAGAACGTCAGATGGCGTCATTTTTCCAGTCCATAGTAGGTCATCAATCAAGCAGGGTTCCCACATTCAGACAAATGACAACTAAAACCACTACTAACCCTCGACGTTTCGTTCGACGGTAACCGCAGGCAATCCTGCACCTGCTCTAAGCGGACGCCCACGGTCTCCGTTAGCTGGTGATGTTGTTGCATCACCGTACGCTGCACCACCGACTGGTGCCGGATTGGCTCCTCCAAGCGGGTCTGCACCTATGACGTGGTCCCAACAGATGGTTTGTCAACAATCCACAAGATGGCATCAAGCAGGGTTCCCACATTCAGACAAATGACAACTAAAAACACTACTAACCCTAGACGTTTTGTTCGACGGTAACCGCAGGCAATCCAGCACCTGCTCCAAACGGACGCCCACGGTCGACATTGACTGATGTTGTCGCATCACTGTTTGGATTAAATTCCTTAAACAAGAACCTGAGTTCCGTCTTGTGGCTGGCGTGGAGAGCAGCAAACCTGCGCTGCAACGTGGTCACCATCCTGCGAACCTGAGAACGTCAGATGGCGTCATTTTTCCAGTCCATAGTAGGTCATCAATCAAGCAGGGTTCCCACATTCAGACAAATGACAACTAAAAACACTACTAACCCTCGACGTTTCGTTCGACGGTAACCGCAGGCAATCCTGCACCTGCTCCAAGCGGACGCCCACGGTCGACGTTAGCTGGTCATGTAGTTGCATGACCGTACGCTGCACCACCGACTGGTGCCGGATTGGCTCCTCCAAGCGGGTCTGCACCTATGACGTGGTCCCAACAGATGGTTTGTCAACAATCCACAAGATGGCATCAAGCAGGGTTCCCACATTCAGACAAATGACAACTAAAAACACTACTAACCCTAGACGTTTTGTTCGACGGTAACCGCAGGCAATCCAGCACCTGCTCCAAACGGACGCCCACGGTCGACATTGACTGATGTTGTCGCATCACTGTTTGGATTAAATTCCTTAAACAAGAACCTGAGTTCCGTCTTGTGGCTGGCGTGGAGAGCAGCAAACCTCCGCTGCAACGTGGTCACCATCCTGCGAACCTGAGAACGTCAGATGGCGTCATTTTTCCAGTCCATAGTAGGTCATCAATCAAGCAGGGTTCCCACATTCAGACAAATGACAACTAAAAACACTACTAATCCTCGACGTTTCGTTCGACGGTAACCGCAGGCAATCCTGCACCTGCTCCAAGCGGACGCCCACGGTCGACGTTAGCTGGTCATGTAGTTGCATGACCGTACGCTCCAGCACCGACTGGTGTTGTATTTTTTTTGCCAAGCGGGTCTGCACCTATGACGTGGTCCCAACAGATGGTTTGTCAACAATCCACAAGATGGCATCAAGCAGGGTTCCCACATTCAGACAAATGACAACTAAAAACACTACTAACCCTCGACGTTTCGTTCGACGGTAACCGCAGGCAATCCTGCACCTGCTCCAAGCGGACGCCCACGGTCGACGTTAGCTGGTCATGTAGTTGCATGACCGTACGCTGCACCACCGACTGGTGCCGGATTGGCTCCTTCAAGCGGGTCTGCACCTATGACGTGGTCCCAACAGATGGTTTGTCAACAATCCACAAGATGGCATCAAGCAGGGTTCCCACATTCAGACAAATGACAACTAAAAACACTACTAACCCTCGACATTTCGTTCGACGGTAACCGCAGGCAATCCTGCACCTGCTCCAAGCGGACGCCCACGGTCGACGTTAGCTGGTCATGTAGTTGCATGACCGTACGCTCCAGCACCGACTGGTGTTGTATTTTTTTTGCCAAGCGGGTCTGCACCTATGACGTGGTCCCAACAGATGGTTTGTCAACAATCCACAAGATGGCATCAAGCAGGGTTCCCACATTCAGACAAATGACAACTAAAAACACTACTAACCCTCGACGTTTCGTTCGACGGTAACCGCAGGCAATCCTGCACCTGCTCCAAGCGGACGCCCACGGTCGACGTTAGCTGGTCATGTAGTTGCATGACCGTACGCTGCACCACCGACTGCTGCCGGATTGGCTCCTTCAAGCGGGTCTGCACCTATGACGTGGTCCCAACAGATGGTTTGTCAACAATCCACAAGATGGCATCAAGCAGGGTTCCCACATTCAGACAAATGACAACTAAAAACACTACTAACCCTCGACGTTTCGTTCGACGGTAACCGCAGGCAATCCTGCACCTGCTCCAAGTGGAACATTTTTGCTCCGTGTCTAACTTTTCCGCCAGCCCTTATTTTGAAAATGTGCTGCAGTTTTACTCCAAGACAGCTAGGATGTCCCGAGCAATGTGTTCATAAACATGTGTGTCAGGCCCCAGACGAGATTGGTGGCTGGTTGCGCCCGCCACCCAACCACAGGTCCTGCCTCTAATGCAGGGCTGTCAAAGTCATTTGGCATGGTGGGCCACATACGGCGGCCTAGGGAGATGTCAAGTGGGCCGGACCATTAAAATGATACCATGCTCTGCTATAAATAACCCAAATATCATGTCTTTCCTTTGTTTTGGTGTAAAGAAGCACAAGAACATTAGGAAAATATGGAAATGGAATGAACTATCCTTTCATGAAACACCTCATATTTCCTTAGATAAATGTGCAATTGACTTTTATCATTCACAAATAGGCATTGCAACGGATCCCACTGATTGTACAAAGGCACAAAACTTGAATTGGTACTGAAAAATATAGTCATGCACTTTAAGATTAAAAGAGACTTTTAATGAAAGGAATTTTTAAACCACTTACACATACGCATATTAAATCAAAATGTAATCTTTGCGTGCACTTTACAAACTAAGGAGAGTGATTTGAAATGTGTAATGAAGAAAGTTTCTGTCTCAGTGATGCAGCTTGTCTTCTACTCTGATGGAAAGAGTGCGCCCCTTAGCGGATAATCCGTGAATTGCAGCGAATTCAAAATATGAATTCCATGTCTTTGATGCATTTTTTCCACTTTCAAATGATCCTGCGGGCCTGATCGAACCTCCTTGGGGGCCGGTTCCGGCCCGCGGGCCGTAAATTTGACACCCCTGCCTCTAATGACTCGAGGGCTGCCAGGTGTGAGTCATTAGCCAGTGAGGAGTATTTAAGGCCACCAAGAACAGGACCACACTGCGGGATCGTCTGATCTGCTCACAGTGAGGTACGTACCTGCTTGTATTTTCTCGCCTGCCTTTGTTGATTTAAGACCTCTTGTTTTGCTCCCAGGATTCCGACTACGCTCGGCCTCCACGACCACGGATACGCCTAACGACACGCCGACGCCATCCCGACGCCATCCCCACGCCATCCCCTCTGGTGCCTGGCCTTTCACTTGGATCATTCTAATCAAGATTGGAGAAGCAGACTCCCAGCCCTCGCCTGCTTTGGGCTCTTCCACCCCCAATCAAAACAGCACGATCCTCTAACATGGACCCCGCGGGCGCAGGCCAGGCCCCTTCCGACCCAATTTGGCAGGTGGTGGAACAGCATACCCAAGCTATTGCGTACCTCTGTTCTAAGGTATCGAGCATGGCTGAGACCCCTGGATGACATACGAGCACTACTCAATTCTTTGCCTCATTCACCAAGTGCACAGCTAACCCCAGCCGCTCCCCTGGTAACACCGATATCGCCGCAACAGGGACCTAAGGCCCCCCTACGGTGGAGATCTCGGCGCATGCCGGCGCTTCCTGGTTCAATGGCAGTTGGTGTTTGAACAACCGAGCCTCACCCACACCTCGGACCGAGCCAAGATCGCTTACCTGATCGGCTGCCTTCGTGATGAGGCCCTAGCCTGGGCGAGCGCCGAATGGGAGAGGGGCTCCCGCATTTGTACCTCCTACGACTTATTGACCGCAGAGATGTGAAAGATCTTCGACCAGCCGGTGGGCGCTTAAGAGCTCTCAGACAAGGCGTCCGGAGCGTGGCAAAAGACTGGGTCGAATTCCGCATCTTAGCCGCCGAGAGTGCCTTTAATGACTCCGCCCTCCCTCCACGACGGCTGAATGTGGAGATGCGGGAGGAGCTGGCGATCCGAGAGGAACCAGGGTCCCTCGACGCGCTCGTGGAATTGGCCATCCGGATCGACAGCCAACTAGAAAGACAACGAGGGCAGCGGCAAGGTGACTCGCAGGTGGTCGCCATGCTTGGACTTCGGAGGAACGTGACCCCCGATCATAACAATGTGGTACAATGCAGGTGCTGTTGCCCGCCCGCCTGCATGAGCCAAAAGAGGATGAGACAGTTGAATCACGCATCACCTGGAGCAAAGTCACGAGGTCCCCCACGTATTTATTGACCTGCTCGACCGTGGCCCGTGTGAGCGTCAAAGATAATTTGGTGATGCAGAACAACTCGTCGGTCTCCACTATGCTCAATTGGGCTGAGCCGTCCAGCGAGGGAGAGTCGGACGAGAGCACCAAGTCATACCTGCGGAAGAAAACAAAAGAGAAAAAGACTTGTTGGGGTGCACATTCCTTAGGAGATGAAACAAAAGGAGGAGAACCTAGGGTACCTGGACTCGCTGGAACTCTGCGCGCTCCCACATTTCTCAAAATACTTGATCAGGGCTTCAGGAAATGACTCGAATTGAGCTTGAAGGCCATACCTCGCTTTTAAACTGCACACAAAAATCAAATCAAGGTGTTTTAAAATGACACACTGAATGGAATGGAATGGAATGCAATGCAATGCTGGTCAATTCTTCCCAGACAGACCTCGGGAGTCCTCTTGGCAAAGACAGCAGGAAAACATGAACGAATGATCCGTCACATCCACCAATGTCACAATGAGATCCTTTAACCAAAAAGAACAATGTTAATGAACATGTGGTACAATGCAGGTGCTGTTGCCCACCCGCCCGCATGAGCCAAAAGAGGATGAGACAGTTGAATCACGCATCACCTGGAGCAAAGTCACAAAGTCCCCCACGTAATCTTCGTGGACTTGCTCGACCGGGGCCCGTGTGAGCGGCAATGACAATATGGTGACGATGGCAACCTCGTTGGTCATCATTAGGCTCAATTGGGCTGAGCCGTCCAGCGAGGGAGAGTCGGATGACAGCACCAAGTCATACCTGCGGAACAAAACGAAAGAGAAAAAGACTTGTTGGGGTGCACATTCCTTAGGAGATGAAACAAAAGGAGGAGAAGCTAGGGTACCTGGACTCGCTGGAACTCTGCTCGCTCCTACATTTCCCAAAAGCATTCATCAGTGCTTCAGGAAATGAGCCGAATTGAGCATGAAGGAGATACCTCGCTTTGAAACTGCACACAAAAATCAAATCAAGGTGTTTTAAAATGACACACTGAATGGAATGGAATGCAATGCTGGTCAATTCTTCCCAGACAGACCTCGGGAAGTCCTCTTGGCAAAGACGGCAGGAAAACATGAACGAATGATCCATGTCATCGTCTAATTTAACAATGAGATCCTTAAAGCAAAAAGAACAATGTTAATGAACATGTGGTCCAATGCAGGTGCTGTTGCCCCCCGCCCGCATGAGCCAAAAGAGGATGAGACAGTTGAATCACGCATCACCTGGAGCAAAGTCACGAAGTCCCCCAGGTAATCTTCGTGGACTTGCTCGACCGGGGCCCGTGTGAGCGGCAATGACATTATGGTGACGATGGCAACCTCGTCGGTCGCCACCATGCTCAATTGGGCTGAGCCGTCCAGCGAGGGAGAGTCAGATGACAGCACCAAGTCATACCTGCGGAACAAAACGAAAGAGAAAAAGACTTGTTGGGGTGCACATTCCTTAGGAGATGAAACAAAAGGAGGAGAAGCTAGGGTACCTGGACTCGCTGGAACTCTGCTCGCTCCTACATTTCCCAAAAGCATTCATCAGTGCTTCAGGAAATGAGCCGAATTGAGCATGAAGGAGATACCTCGCTTTGAAACTGCACACAAAAATCAAATCAAGGTGTTTTAAAATGACACACTGAATGGAATGGAATGGAATGCAATGCTGGTCAATTCTTCCCAGACAGACCTCGGGAAGTCCTCTCTTGGCAAAGACGGCAGGAAAACATGAACGAATGATCCGTCACATCCACTAATGTCACAACGTGATCCTTTTAACCAAAAAGAACAATGTTGATAAACATGTGGTACAATGCAGATGCTGTTGCCCCCCGCCCGCATGAGCCAAAAGAGGATGAGACAGTTGAATCACTCATCACCTGGAGCAAAGTCACGAAGTCCCCCACGTAATCTTCGTGGACTTGCTCGACCGGGGCCCGTGTGAGCGGCAATGACATTATGGTGACGATGGCAAACTCGTTGGTCTCCACTATGCTCAATTCGGCTGAGCCGTCCAGCGAGGGAGAGTCGGACGACAGCAGCAAGTAATGCCTGCGGAAGAAAACAAAAGAGAAAAAGACTAGTTGGGGTGCACATTCCTTAGGAGATGAAACAAAAGGAGGAGAACCTAGGGTACCTGGACTTGCTGGAACTCTGTTCGCTCCCACATTTCCCAAAACACTTCATCAGCGCTTCAGGAAATGACCCGAGGTCACACATGTGTAGTTTATTGCAACACCAGAACAACCGGACATAACACAACACTCCACTCCACTCCTGGCTCGATTGGTTTGATGCAGAGCTGTGTTCAGAGAGGCTGGCTATCTTGCACTTTCAGCCATGTTTGATGAATTGGATCCGGAAGTGGTTTCGCAACTTGACTTTGAAATGAAGGTCTAAGCCAGTGGATTCGAATTCTAATGCTGGACGACATACCTCCTCCGCCCGTGTGCGCCAGTTTGGATTTTAGGTTATTGTTCCTCAAACAATGACCGGAGTTCCGTCTTCTGCCTGTTTTTCAGAGTAGCAAACTGGCGCTGCAACTTCGCCACCATCTTGTGAGCCTGAGAACGTCAGATGGCGTCATTTTTCCAGTCCATAGTAGGTCATCAATCAAGCAGGGTTCCCACATTCAGACAAATGACAACTAAAACCACTACTAACCCTCGACGTTTCGTTCGACGGTAACCGCAGGCAATCCTGCACCTGCTCTAAGCGGACGCCCACGGTCTCCGTTAGCTGGTGATGTTGTTGCATCACCGTACGCTGCACCACCGACTGGTGCCGGATTGGCTCCTCCAAGCGGGTCTGCACCTATGACGTGGTCCCAACAGATGGTTTGTCAACAATCCACAAGATGGCATCAAGCAGGGTTCCCACATTCAGACAAATGACAACTAAAAACACTACTAACCCTAGACGTTTTGTTCGACGGTAACCGCAGGCAATCCAGCACCTGCTCCAAACGGACGCCCACGGTCGACATTGACTGATGTTGTCGCATCACTGTTTGGATTAAATTCCTTAAACAAGAACCTGAGTTCCGTCTTGTGGCTGGCGTGGAGAGCAGCAAACCTGCGCTGCAACGTGGTCACCATCCTGCGAACCTGAGAACGTCAGATGGCGTCATTTTTCCAGTCCATAGTAGGTCATCAATCAAGCAGGGTTCCCACATTCAGACAAATGACAACTAAAAACACTACTAACCCTCGACGTTTCGTTCGACGGTAACCGCAGGCAATCCTGCACCTGCTCCAAGCGGACGCCCACGGTCGACGTTAGCTGGTCATGTAGTTGCATGACCGTACGCTCCAGCACCGACTGGTGTTGTATTTTTTTTGCCAAGCGGGTCTGCACCTATGACGTGGTCCCAACAGATGGTTTGTCAACAATCCACAAGATGGCATCAAGCAGGGTTCCCACATTCAGACAAATGACAACTAAAAACACTACTAACCCTCGACGTTTCGTTCGACGGTAACCGCAGGCAATCCTGCACCTGCTCCAAGCGGACGTCCACGGTCGACGTTAGCTGGTCATGTAGTTGCATGACCGTACGCTCCAGCACCGACTGGTGTTGTATTTTTTTTGCCAAGCGGGTCTGCACCTATGACGTGGTCCCAACAGATGGTTTGTCAACAATCCACAAGATGGCATCAAGCAGGGTTCCCACATTCAGACAAATGACAACTAAAAACACTACTAACCCTCGACGTTTCGTTCGACGATAACCGCAGGCAATCCTGCACCTGCTCCAAGCGGACGCCCACGGTCGACGTTAGCTGGTCATGTAGTTGCATGACCGTACGCTGCACCACCGACTGGTGCCGGATTGGCTCCTTCAAGCGGGTCTGCACCTATGACGTGGTCCCAACAGATGGTTTGTCAACAATCCACAAGATGGCATCAAGCAGGGTTCCCACATTCAGACAAATGACAACTAAAAACACTACTAACCCTCGACGTTTCGTTCGACGGTAACCGCAGGCAATCCTGCACCTGCTCCAAGCGGACGCCCACGGTCGACGTTAGCTGGTCATGTAGTTGCATGACCGTACGCTGCACCACCGACTGGTGCCGGATTGGCTCCTTCAAGCGGGTCTGCACCTATGACGTGGTCCCAACAGATGGTTTGTCAACAATCCACAAGATGGCATCAAGCAGGGTTCCCACATTCAGACAAATGACAACTAAAAACACTACTAACCCTCGACGTTTCGTTCGACGGTAACCGCAGGCAATCCTGCACCTGCTCCAAGCGGACGCCCACGGTCGACGTTAGCTGGTCATGTAGTTGCATGACCGTACGCTGCACCACCGACTGGTGCCGGATTGGCTCCTCCAAGCGGGTCTGCACCTATGACGTGGTCCCAACAGATGGTTTGTCAACAATCCACAAGATGGCATCAAGCAGGGTTCCCACATTCAGACAAATGACAACTAAAAACACTACTAACCCTAGACGTTTTGTTCGACGGTAACCGCAGGCAATCCAGCACCTGCTCCAAACGGACGCCCACGGTCGACATTGACTGATGTTGTCGCATCACTGTTTGGATTAAATTCCTTAAACAAGAACCTGAGTTCCGTCTTGTGGCTGGCGTGGAGAGCAGCAAACCTGCGCTGCAACGTGGTCACCATCCTGCGAACCTGAGAACGTCAGATGGCGTCATTTTTCCAGTCCATAGTAGGTCATCAATCAAGCAGGGTTCCCACATTCAGACAAATGACAACTAAAAACACTACTAACCCTCGACGTTTCATTCGACGGTAACCGCAGGCAATCCTGCACCTGCTCCAAGCGGACGCCCACGGTCGACGTTAGCTGGTCATGTAGTTGCATGACCGTACGCTGCACCACCGACTGGTGCCGGATTGGCTCCTTCAAGCGGGTCTGCACCTATGACGTGGTCCCAACAGATGGTTTGTCAACAATCCACAAGATGGCATCAAGCAGGGTTCCCACATTCAGACAAATGACAACTAAAACCACTACTAACCCTAGACGTTTTGTTCGACGGTAACCGCAGGCAATCCAGCACCTGCTCCAAACGGACGCCCACGGTCGACATTGACTGATGTTGTCGCATCACTGTTTGGATTAAATTCCTTAAACAAGAACCTGAGTTCCGTCTTGTGGCTGGCGTGGAGAGCAGCAAACCTGCGCTGCAACGTGGTCACCATCCTGCGAACCTGAGAACGTCAGATGGCGTCATTTTTCCAGTCCATAGTAGGTCATCAATCAAGCAGGGTTCCCACATTCAGACAAATGACAACTAAAAACACTACTAACCCTCGACGTTTCGTTCGACGGTAACCGCAGGCAATCCTGCACCTGCTCCAAGCGGACGCCCACGGTCGACGTTAGCTGGGCATGTAGTTGCATGACCGTACGCTCCAGCACCGACTGGTGTTGTATTTTTTTTGCCAAGCGGGTCTGCACCTATGACGTGGTCCCAACAGATGGTTTGTCAACAATCCACAAGATGGCATCAAGCAGGGTTCCCACATTCAGACAAATGACAACTAAAAACACTACTAACCCTCGACGTTTCGTTCGACGGTAACCGCAGGCAATCCTGCACCTGCTCCAAGCGGACGTCCACGGTCGACGTTAGCTGGTCATGTAGTTGCATGACCGTACGCTCCAGCACCGACTGGTGTTGTATTTTTTTTGCCAAGCGGGTCTGCACCTATGACGTGGTCCCAACAGATGGTTTGTCAACAATCCACAAGATGGCATCAAGCAGGGTTCCCACATTCAGACAAATGACAACTAAAAACACTACTAACCCTCGACGTTTCGTTCGACGATAACCGCAGGCAATCCTGCACCTGCTCCAAGCGGACGCCCACGGTCGACGTTAGCTGGTCATGTAGTTGCATGACCGTACGCTGCACCACCGACTGGTGCCGGATTGGCTCCTTCAAGCGGGTCTGCACCTATGACGTGGTCCCAACAGATGGTTTGTCAACAATCCACAAGATGGCATCAAGCAGGGTTCCCACATTCAGACAAATGACAACTAAAAACACTACTAACCCTCGACTTTTCGTTCGACGGTAACCGCAGGCAATCCTGCACCTGCTCCAAGCGGACGCCCACGGTCGACGTTAGCTGGTCATGTAGTTGCATGACCGTACGCTGCACCACCGACTGGTGCCGGATTGGCTCCTTCAAGCGGGTCTGCACCTATGACGTGGTCCCAACAGATGGTTTGTCAACAATCCACAAGATGGCATCAAGCAGGGTTCCCACATTCAGACAAATGACAACTAAAAACACTACTAACCCTCGACGTTTCGTTCGACGGTAACCGCAGGCAATCCTGCACCTGCTCCAAGCGGACGCCCACGGTCGACGTTAGCTGGTCATGTAGTTGCATGACCGTACGCTGCACCACCGACTGGTGCCGGATTGGCTCCTCCAAGCGGGTCTGCACCTATGACGTGGTCCCAACAGATGGTTTGTCAACAATCCACAAGATGGCATCAAGCAGGGTTCCCACATTCAGACAAATGACAACTAAAAACACTACTAACCCTAGACGTTTTGTTCGACGGTAACCGCAGGCAATCCAGCACCTGCTCCAAACGGACGCCCACGGTCGACATTGACTGATGTTGTCGCATCACTGTTTGGATTAAATTCCTTAAACAAGAACCTGAGTTCCGTCTTGTGGCTGGCGTGGAGAGCAGCAAACCTGCGCTGCAACGTGGTCACCATCCTGCGAACCTGAGAACGTCAGATGGCGTCATTTTTCCAGTCCATAGTAGGTCATCAATCAAGCAGGGTTCCCACATTCAGACAAATGACAACTAAAAACACTACTAACCCTCGACGTTTCGTTCGACGGTAACCGCAGGCAATTCTGCACCTGCTCCAAGCGGACGCCCACGGTCGACGTTAGCTGGTCATGTAGTTGCATGACCGTACGCTCCAGCACCGACTGGTGTTGTATTTTTTTTGCCAAGCGGGTCTGCACCTATGACGTGGTCCCAACAGATGGTTTGTCAACAATCCACAAGATGGCATCAAGCAGGGTTCCCACATTCAGACAAATGACAACTAAAAACACTACTAACCCTCGACGTTTCGTTCGACGGTAACCGCAGGCAATCCTGCACCTGCTCCAAGCGGACGCCCACGGTCGACGTTAGCTGGTCATGTAGTTGCATGACCGTACGCTGCACCACCGACTGGTGCCGGATTGGCTCCTTCAAGCGGGTCTGCACCTATGACGTGGTCCCAACAGATGGTTTGTCAACAATCCACAAGATGGCATCAAGCAGGGTTCCCACATTCAGACAAATGACAACTAAAAACACTACTAACCCTCGACGTTTCGTTCGACGGTAACCGCAGGCAATCCTGCACCTGCTCCAAGCGGACGCCCACGGTCGACGTTAGCTGGTCATGTAGTTGCATGACCGTACGCTGCACCACCGACTGGTGCCGGATTGGCTCCTTCAAGCGGGTCTGCACCTATGACGTGGTCCCAACAGATGGTTTGTCAACAATCCACAAGATGGCATCAAGCAGGGTTCCCACATTCAGACAAATGACAACTAAAAACACTACTAACCCTCGACGTTTCGTTCGACGGTAACCGCAGGCAATCCTGCACCTGCTCCAAGTGGAACATTTTTGCTCCGTGTCAAACTTTTCCGCCAGCCCTTATTTTGAAAATGTGCTGCAGTTTTACTCCAAGACAGCTAGGATGTCCCGAGCAATGTGTTCATAAACATGTGTGTCAGGCCCCAGACGAGATTGGTGGCTGGTTGCGCCCGCCACCCAACCACAGGTCCTGCCTCTAATGCAGGGCTGTCAAAGTCATTTGGCATGGTGGGCCACATACGGCGGCCTAGGGAGATGTCAAGTGGGCCGGACCATTAAAATGATACCATGCTCTGCTATAAATAACCCAAATATCATGTCTTTCCTTTGTTTTGGTGTAAAGAAGCACAAGAACATTAGGAAAATATGGAAATGGAATGAACTATCCTTTCATGAAACACCTCATATTTCCTTAGATAAATGTGCAATTGACTTTTATCATTCACAAATAGGCATTGCAACGGATCCCACTGATTGTACAAAGGCACAAAACTTGAATTGGTACTGAAAAATATAGTCATGCACTTTAAGATTAAAAGAGACTTTTAATGAAAGGAATTTTTAAACCACTTACACATACGCATATTAAATCAAAATGTAATCTTTGCGTGCACTTTACAAACTAAGGAGAGTGATTTGAAATGTGTAATGAAGAAAGTTTCTGTCTCAGTGATGCAGCTTGTCTTCTACTCTGATGGAAAGAGTGCGCCCCTTAGCGGATAATCCGTGAATTGCAGCGAATTCAAAATATGAATTCCATGTCTTTGATGCATTTTTTCCACTTTCAAATGATCCTGCGGGCCTGATTGAACCTCCTTGGGGGCCGGTTCCGGCCCGCGGGCCGTAAATTTGACACCCCTGCCTCTAATGACTCGAGGGCTGCCAGGTGTGAGTCATTAGCCAGTGAGGAGTATTTAAGGCCACCAAGAACAGGACCACACTGCGGGATCGTCTGATCTGCTCACAGTGAGGTACGTACCTGCTTGTATTTTCTCGCCTGCCTTCGTTGATTTAAGACCTCTTGTTTTGCTCCCAGGATTCCGACTACGCTCGGCCTCCACGACCACGGATACGCCTAACGACACGCCGACGCCATCCCGACGCCATCCCCTCTGGTGCCTGGCCTTTCACTTGGATCATTCTAATCAAGATTGGAGAAGCAGACTCCCAGCCCTCGCCTGCTTTGGGCTCTTCCACCCCCAATCAAAACAGCACGATCCTCTAACATGGACCCCGCGGGTGCAGGCCAGGCCCCCTCCGACCCAATTTGGCAGGTGGTGGAACAGCATACCCAAGCTATTGCGTACCTCTGTTCTAAGGTATCGAGCATGGCTGAGACCCCTGGATGACATACGAGCACTACTCAATTCTTTGCCTCATTCACCAAGTGCACAGCTAACCCCAGCCGCTCCCCTGGTAACACCGATATCGCCGCAACAGGGACCTAAGGCCCCCCTACGGTGGAGATCTCGGCGCATGCCGGCGCTTCCTGGTTCAATGGCAGTTGGTGTTTGAACAACCGAGCCTCACCCACACCTCGGACCGAGCCAAGATCGCTTACCTGATCGGCTGCCTTCGTGATGAGGCCCTAGCCTGGGCGAGCGCCGAATGGGAGAGGGGCTCCCGCATTTGTACCTCCTACGACTTATTGACCGCAGAGATGCGAAAGATCTTCGACCAGCCGGTGGGCGCTTAAGAGCTCTCAGACAAGGCGTCCGGAGCGTGGCAAAAGACTGGGTCGAATTCCGCATCTTAGCCGCCGAGAGTTCCTTTAATGACTCCGCCCTCCCTCCACGACGGCTGAATGTGGAGATGCGGGAGGAGCTGGCGATCCGAGAGGAACCAGGGTCCCTCGACACGCTCGTGGAATTGGCCATCCGGATCGACAGCCAACTAGAAAGACAACGAGGGCAGCGGCAAGGTGACTCGCAGGTGGTCGCCATGCTTGGACTTCGGAGGAACGTGACCCCCGATCATAACAATGTGGTACAATGCAGGTGCTGTTGCCCGCCCGCCTGCATGAGCCAAAAGAGGATGAGACAGTTGAATCACGCATCACCTGGAGCAAAGTCACGAGGTCCCCCACGTATTTATTGACCTGCTCGACCGTGGCCCGTGTGAGCGTCAAAGATAATTTGGTGATGCAGAACAACTCGTCGGTCTCCACTATGCTCAATTGGGCTGAGCCGTCCAGCGAGGGAGAGTCGGACGAGAGCACCAAGTCATACCTGCGGAAGAAAACAAAAGAGAAAAAGACTTGTTGGGGTGCACATTCCTTAGGAGATGAAACAAAAGGAGGAGAACCTAGGGTACCTGGACTCGCTGGAACTCTGCGCGCTCCCACATTTCTCAAAATACTTGATCAGGGCTTCAGGAAATGACTCGAATTGAGCTTGAAGGCCATACCTCGCTTTTAAACTGCACACAAAAATCAAATCAAGGTGTTTTAAAATGACACACTGAATGGAATGGAATGGAATGCAATGCAATGCTGGTCAATTCTTCCCAGACAGACCTCGGGAGTCCTCTTGGCAAAGACAGCAGGAAAACATGAACGAATGATCCGTCACATCCACCAATGTCACAATGAGATCCTTTAACCAAAAAGAACAATGTTAATGAACATGTGGTACAATGCAGGTGCTGTTGCCCACCCGCCCGCATGAGCCAAAAGAGGATGAGACAGTTGAATCACGCATCACCTGGAGCAAAGTCACAAAGTCCCCCACGTAATCTTCGTGGACTTGCTCGACCGGGGCCCGTGTGAGCGGCAATGACAATATGGTGACGATGGCAACCTCGTTGGTCATCATTAGGCTCAATTGGGCTGAGCCGTCCAGCGAGGGAGAGTCGGATGACAGCACCAAGTCATACCTGCGGAACAAAACGAAAGAGAAAAAGACTTGTTGGGGTGCACATTCCTTAGGAGATGAAACAAAAGGAGGAGAAGCTAGGGTACCTGGACTCGCTGGAACTCTGCTCGCTCCTACATTTCCCAAAAGCATTCATCAGTGCTTCAGGAAATGAGCCGAATTGAGCATGAAGGAGATACCTCGCTTTGAAACTGCACACAAAAATCAAATCAAGGTGTTTTAAAATGACACACTGAATGGAATGGAATGCAATGCTGGTCAATTCTTCCCAGACAGACCTCGGGAAGTCCTCTTGGCAAAGACGGCAGGAAAACATGAACGAATGATCCATGTCATCGTCTAATTTAACAATGAGATCCTTAAAGCAAAAAGAACAATGTTAATGAACATGTGGTCCAATGCAGGTGCTGTTGCCCCCCGCCCGCATGAGCCAAAAGAGGATGAGACAGTTGAATCACGCATCACCTGGAGCAAAGTCACGAAGTCCCCCAGGTAATCTTCGTGGACTTGCTCGACCGGGGCCCGTGTGAGCGGCAATGACATTATGGTGACGATGGCAACCTCGTCGGTCGCCACCATGCTCAATTGGGCTGAGCCGTCCAGCGAGGGAGAGTCAGATGACAGCACCAAGTCATACCTGCGGAACAAAACGAAAGAGAAAAAGACTTGTTGGGGTGCACATTCCTTAGGAGATGAAACAAAAGGAGGAGAAGCTAGGGTACCTGGACTCGCTGGAACTCTGCTCGCTCCTACATTTCCCAAAAGCATTCATCAGTGCTTCAGGAAATGAGCCGAATTGAGCATGAAGGAGATACCTCGCTTTGAAACTGCACACAAAAATCAAATCAAGGTGTTTTAAAATGACACACTGAATGGAATGGAATGGAATGCAATGCTGGTCAATTCTTCCCAGACAGACCTCGGGAAGTCCTCTCTTGGCAAAGACGGCAGGAAAACATGAACGAATGATCCGTCACATCCACTAATGTCACAACGTGATCCTTTTAACCAAAAAGAACAATGTTGATAAACATGTGGTACAATGCAGATGCTGTTGCCCCCCGCCCGCATGAGCCAAAAGAGGATGAGACAGTTGAATCACTCATCACCTGGAGCAAAGTCACGAAGTCCCCCACGTAATCTTCGTGGACTTGCTCGACCGGGGCCCGTGTGAGCGGCAATGACATTATGGTGACGATGGCAAACTCGTTGGTCTCCACTATGCTCAATTCGGCTGAGCCGTCCAGCGAGGGAGAGTCGGACGACAGCAGCAAGTAATGCCTGCGGAAGAAAACAAAAGAGAAAAAGACTAGTTGGGGTGCACATTCCTTAGGAGATGAAACAAAAGGAGGAGAACCTAGGGTACCTGGACTTGCTGGAACTCTGTTCGCTCCCACATTTCCCAAAACACTTCATCAGCGCTTCAGGAAATGACCCGAGGTCACACATGTGTAGTTTATTGCAACACCAGAACAACCGGACATAACACAACACTCCACTCCACTCCTGGCTCGATTGGTTTGATGCAGAGCTGTGTTCAGAGAGGCTGGCTATCTTGCACTTTCAGCCATGTTTGATGAATTGGATCCGGAAGTGGTTTCGCAACTTGACTTTGAAATGAAGGTCTAAGCCAGTGGATTCGAATTCTAATGCTCGACGACATACCTCCTCCGCCCGTGTGCGCCAGTTTGGATTTTAGGTTATTGTTCCTCAAACAATGACCGGAGTTCCGTCTTCTGCCTGTTTTTCAGAGTAGCAAACTGGCGCTGCAACTTCGCCACCATCTTGTGAGCCTGAGAACGTCAGATGGCGTCATTTTTCCAGTCCATAGTAGGTCATCAATCAAGCAGGGTTCCCACATTCAGACAAATGACAACTAAAACCACTACTAACCCTCGACGTTTCGTTCGACGGTAACCGCAGGCAATCCTGCACCTGCTCTAAGCGGACGCCCACGGTCTCCGTTAGCTGGTGATGTTGTTGCATCACCGTACGCTGCACCACCGACTGGTGCCGGATTGGCTCCTCCAAGCGGGTCTGCACCTATGACGTGGTCCCAACAGATGGTTTGTCAACAATCCACAAGATGGCATCAAGCAGGGTTCCCACATTCAGACAAATGACAACTAAAAACACTACTAACCCTAGACGTTTTGTTCGACGGTAACCGCAGGCAATCCAGCACCTGCTCCAAACGGACGCCCACGGTCGACATTGACTGATGTTGTCGCATCACTGTTTGGATTAAATTCCTTAAACAAGAACCTGAGTTCCGTCTTGTGGCTGGCGTGGAGAGCAGCAAACCTGCGCTGCAACGTGGTCACCATCCTGCGAACCTGAGAACGTCAGATGGCGTCATTTTTCCAGTCCATAGTAGGTCATCAATCAAGCAGGGTTCCCACATTCAGACAAATGACAACTAAAAACACTACTAACCCTCGACGTTTCGTTCGACGGTAACCGCAGGCAATCCTGCACCTGCTCCAAGCGGACGCCCACGGTCGACGTTAGCTGGTCATGTAGTTGCATGACCGTACGCTGCACCACCGACTGGTGCCGGATTGGCTCCTTCAAGCGGGTCTGCACCTATGACGTGGTCCCAACAGATGGTTTGTCAACAATCCACAAGATGGCATCAAGCAGGGTTCCCACATTCAGACAAATGACAACTAAAAACACTACTAACCCTAGACGTTTTGTTCGACGGTAACCGCAGGCAATCCAGCACCTGCTCCAAACGGACGCCCACGGTCGACATTGACTGATGTTGTCGCATCACTGTTTGGATTAAATTCCTTAAACAAGAACCTGAGTTCCGTCTTGTGGCTGGCGTGGAGAGCAGCAAACCTGCGCTGCAACGTGGTCACCATCCTGCGAACCTGAGAACGTCAGATGGCGTCATTTTTCCAGTCCATAGTAGGTCATCAATCAAGCAGGGTTCCCACATTCAGACAAATGACAACTAAAAACACTACTAACCCTCGACGTTTCGTTCGACGGTAACCGCAGGCAATCCTGCACCTGCTCCAAGCGGACGCCCACGGTCGACGTTAGCTGGTCATGTAGTTGCATGACCGTACGCTCCAGCACCGACTGGTGTTGTATTTTTTTTGCCAAGCGGGTCTGCACCTATGACGTGGTCCCAACAGATGGTTTGTCAACAATCCACAAGATGGCATCAAGCAGGGTTCCCACATTCAGACAAATGACAACTAAAAACACTACTAACCCTCGACGTTTCGTTCGACGGTAACCGCAGGCAATCCTGCACCTGCTCCAAGTGGAACATTTTTGCTCCGTGTCTAACTTTTCCGCCAGCCCTTATTTTGAAAATGTGCTGCAGTTTTACTCCAAGACAGCTAGGATGTCCCGAGCAATGTGTTCATAAACATGTGTGTCAGGCCCCAGACGAGATTGGTGGCTGGTTGCGCCCGCCACCCAACCACAGGTCCTGCCTCTAATGCAGGGCTGTCAAAGTCATTTGGCATGGTGGGCCACATACGGCGGCCTAGGGAGATGTCAAGTGGGCCGGACCATTAAAATGATACCATGCTCTGCTATAAATAACCCAAATATCATGTCTTTCCTTTGTTTTGGTGTAAAGAAGCACAAGAACATTAGGAAAATATGGAAATGGAATGAACTATCCTTTCATGAAACACGTCATATTTCCTTAGATAAATGTGCAATTGACTTTTATCATTCACAAATAGGCATTGCAACGGATCCCACTGATTGTACAAAGGCACAAAACTTGAATTGGTACTGAAAAATATAGTCATGCACTTTAAGATTAAAAGAGACTTTTAATGAAAGGAATTTTTAAACCACTTACACATACGCATATAAAATCAAAATGTAATCTTTGCGTGCACTTTACAAACTAAGGAGAGTGATTTGAAATGTGTAATGAAGAAAGTTTCTGTCTCAGTGATGCAGCTTGTCTTCTACTCTGATGGAAAGAGTGCGCCCCTTAGCGGATAATCCGTGAATTGCAGCGAATTCAAAATATGAATTCCATGTCTTTGATGCATTTTTTCCACTTTCAAATGATCCTGCGGGCCTGATCGAACCTCCTTGGGGGCCGGTTCCGGCCCGCGGGCCGTAAATTTGACACCCCTGCCTCTAATGACTCGAGGGCTGCCAGGTGTGAGTCATTAGCCAGTGAGGAGTATTTAAGGCCACCAAGAACAGGACCACACTGCGGGATCGTCTGATCTGCTCACAGTGAGGTACGTACCTGCTTGTATTTTCTCGCCTGCCTTCGTTGATTTAAGACCTCTTGTTTTGCTCCCAGGATTCCGACTACGCTCGGCCTCCACGACCACGGATACGCCTAACGACACGCCGACGCCATCCCGACGCCATCCCCACGCCATCCCCTCTGGTGCCTGGCCTTTCACTTGGATCATTCTAATCAAGATTGGAGAAGCAGACTCCCAGCCCTCGCCTGCTTTGGGCTCTTCCACCCCCAATCAAAACAGCACGATCCTCTAACATGGACCCCGCGGGCGCAGGCCAGGCCCCCTCCGACCCAATTTGGCAGGTGGTGGAACAGCATACCCAAGCTATTGCGTACCTCTGTTCTAAGGTATCGAGCATGGCTGAGACCCCTGGATGACATACGAGCACTACTCAATTCTTTGCCTCATTCACCAAGTGCACAGCTAACCCCAGCCGCTCCCCTGGTAACACCGATATCGCCGCAACAGGGACCTAAGGCCCCCCTACGGTGGAGATCTCGGCGCATGCCGGCGCTTCCTGGTTCAATGGCAGTTGGTGTTTGAACAACCGAGCCTCACCCACACCTCGGACCGAGCCAAGATCGCTTACCTGATCGGCTGCCTTCGTGATGAGGCCCTAGCCTGGGCGAGCGCCGAATGGGAGAGGGGCTCCCGCATTTGTACCTCCTACGACTTATTGACCGCAGAGATGCGAAAGATCTTCGACCAGCCGGTGGGCGCTTAAGAGCTCTCAGACAAGGCGTCCGGAGCGTGGCAAAAGACTGGGTCGAATTCCGCATCTTAGCCGCCGAGAGTGCCTTTAATGACTCCGCCCTCCCTCCACGACGGCTGAATGTGGAGATGCGGGAGGAGCTGGCGATCCGAGAGGAACCAGGGTCCCTCGACGCGCTCGTGGAATTGGCCATCCGGATCGACAGCCAACTAGAAAGACAACGAGGGCAGCGGCAAGGTGACTCGCAGGTGGTCGCCATGCTTGGACTTCGGAGGAACGTGACCCCCGATCATAACAATGTGGTACAATGCAGGTGCTGTTGCCCGCCCGCCTGCATGAGCCAAAAGAGGATGAGACAGTTGAATCACGCATCACCTGGAGCAAAGTCACGAGGTCCCCCACGTATTTATTGACCTGCTCGACCGTGGCCCGTGTGAGCGTCAAAGATAATTTGGTGATGCAGAACAACTCGTCGGTCTCCACTATGCTCAATTGGGCTGAGCCGTCCAGCGAGGGAGAGTCGGACGAGAGCACCAAGTCATACCTGCGGAAGAAAACAAAAGAGAAAAAGACTTGTTGGGGTGCACATTCCTTAGGAGATGAAACAAAAGGAGGAGAACCTAGGGTACCTGGACTCGCTGGAACTCTGCGCGCTCCCACATTTCTCAAAATACTTGATCAGGGCTTCAGGAAATGACTCGAATTGAGCTTGAAGGCCATACCTCGCTTTTAAACTGCACACAAAAATCAAATCAAGGTGTTTTAAAATGACACACTGAATGGAATGGAATGGAATGGAATGCAATGCTGGTCAATTCTTCCCAGACAGACCTCGGGAGTCCTCTTGGCAAAGACAGCAGGAAAACATGAACGAAAGATCCGTCACATCCACCAATGTCACAATGAGATCCTTTAACCAAAAAGAACAATGTTAATGAACATGTGGTACAATGCAGGTGCTGTTGCCCACCCGCCCGCATGAGCCAAAAGAGGATGAGACAGTTGAATCACGCATCACCTGGAGCAAAGTCACAAAGTCCCCCACGTAATCTTCGTGGACTTGCTCGACCGGGGCCCGTGTGAGCGGCAATGACAATATGGTGACGATGGCAACCTCGTTGGTCATCATTAGGCTCAATTGGGCTGAGCCGTCCAGCGAGGGAGAGTCGGATGACAGCACCAAGTCATACCTGCGGAACAAAACGAAAGAGAAAAAGACTTGTTGGGGTGCACATTCCTTAGGAGATGAAACAAAAGGAGGAGAAGCTAGGGTACCTGGACTCGCTGGAACTCTGCTCGCTCCTACATTTCCCAAAAGCATTCATCAGTGCTTCAGGAAATGAGCCGAATTGAGCATGAAGGAGATACCTCGCTTTGAAACTGCACACAAAAATCAAATCAAGGTGTTTTAAAATGACACACTGAATGGAATGGAATGCAATGCTGGTCAATTCTTCCCAGACAGACCTCGGGAAGTCCTCTTGGCAAAGACGGCAGGAAAACATGAACGAATGATCCATGTCATCGTCTAATTTAACAATGAGATCCTTAAAGCAAAAAGAACAATGTTAATGAACATGTGGTCCAATGCAGGTGCTGTTGCCCCCCGCCCGCATGAGCCAAAAGAGGATGAGACAGTTGAATCACGCATCACCTGGAGCAAAGTCACGAAGTCCCCCAGGTAATCTTCGTGGACTTGCTCGACCGGGGCCCGTGTGAGCGGCAATGACATTATGGTGACGATGGCAACCTCGTCGGTCGCCACCATGCTCAATTGGGCTGAGCCGTCCAGCGAGGGAGAGTCAGATGACAGCACCAAGTCATACCTGCGGAACAAAACGAAAGAGAAAAAGACTTGTTGGGGTGCACATTCCTTAGGAGATGAAACAAAAGGAGGAGAAGCTAGGGTACCTGGACTCGCTGGAACTCTGCTCGCTCCTACATTTCCCAAAAGCATTCATCAGTGCTTCAGGAAATGAGCCGAATTGAGCATGAAGGAGATACCTCGCTTTGAAACTGCACACAAAAATCAAATCAAGGTGTTTTAAAATGACACACTGAATGGAATGGAATGGAATGCAATGCTGGTCAATTCTTCCCAGACAGACCTCGGGAAGTCCTCTTGGCAAAGACGGCAGGAAAACATGAACGAATGATCCGTCACATCCACTAATGTCACAACGTGATCCTTTTAACCAAAAAGAACAATGTTGATAAACATGTGGTACAATGCAGATGCTGTTGCCCCCCGCCCGCATGAGCCAAAAGAGGATGAGACAGTTGAATCACTCATCACCTGGAGCAAAGTCACGAAGTCCCCCACGTAATCTTCGTGGACTTGCTCGACCGGGGCCCGTGTGAGCGGCAATGACATTATGGTGACGATGGCAAACTCGTTGGTCTCCACTATGCTCAATTCGGCTGAGCCGTCCAGCGAGGGAGAGTCGGACGACAGCAGCAAGTAATGCCTGCGGAAGAAAACAAAAGAGAAAAAGACTAGTTGGGGTGCACATTCCTTAGGAGATGAAACAAAAGGAGGAGAACCTAGGGTACCTGGACTTGCTGGAACTCTGTTCGCTCCCACATTTCCCAAAACACTTCATCAGCGCTTCAGGAAATGACCCGAGGTCACACATGTGTAGTTTATTGCAACACCAGAACAACCGGACATAACACAACACTCCACTCCACTCCACTCCTGGCTCGATTGGTTTGATGCAGAGCTGTGTTCAGAGAGGCTGGCTATCTTGCACTTTCAGCCATGTTTGATGAATTGGATCCGGAAGTGGTTTCGCAACTTGACTTTGAAATGAAGGTCTAAGCCAGTGGATTCGAATTCTAATGCTCGACGACATACCTCCTCCGCCCGTGTGCGCCAGTTTGGATTTTAGGTTATTGTTCCTCAAACAATGACCGGAGTTCCGTCTTCTGCCTGTTTTTCAGAGTAGCAAACTGGCGCTGCAACTTCGCCACCATCTTGTGAGCCTGAGAACGTCAGATGGCGTCATTTTTCCAGTCCATAGTAGGTCATCAATCAAGCAGGGTTCCCACATTCAGACAAATGACAACTAAAACCACTACTAACCCTCGACGTTTCGTTCGACGGTAACCGCAGGCAATCCTGCACCTGCTCTAAGCGGACGCCCACGGTCTCCGTTAGCTGGTGATGTTGTTGCATCACCGTACGCTGCACCACCGACTGGTGCCGGATTGGCTCCTCCAAGCGGGTCTGCACCTATGACGTGGTCCCAACAGATGGTTTGTCAACAATCCACAAGATGGCATCAAGCAGGGTTCCCACATTCAGACAAATGACAACTAAAAACACTACTAACCCTAGACGTTTTGTTCGACGGTAACCGCAGGCAATCCAGCACCTGCTCCAAACGGACGCCCACGGTCGACATTGACTGATGTTGTCGCATCACTGTTTGGATTAAATTCCTTAAACAAGAACCTGAGTTCCGTCTTGTGGCTGGCGTGGAGAGCAGCAAACCTGCGCTGCAACGTGGTCACCATCCTGCGAACCTGAGAACGTCAGATGGCGTCATTTTTCCAGTCCATAGTAGGTCATCAATCAAGCAGGGTTCCCACATTCAGACAAATGACAACTAAAAACACTACTAACCCTCGACGTTTCGTTCGACGGTAACCGCAGGCAATCCTGCACCTGCTCCAAGCGGACGCCCACGGTCGACGTTAGCTGGTCATGTAGTTGCATGACCGTACGCTCCAGCACCGACTGGTGTTGTATTTTTTTTGCCAAGCGGGTCTGCACCTATGACGTGGTCCCAACAGATGGTTTGTCAACAATCCACAAGATGGCATCAAGCAGGGTTCCCACATTCAGACAAATGACAACTAAAAACACTACTAACCCTCGACGTTTCGTTCGACGGTAACCGCAGGCAATCCTGCACCTGCTCCAAGCGGACGCCCACGGTCGACGTTAGCTGGTCATGTAGTTGCATGACCGTACGCTGCACCACCGACTGGTGCCGGATTGGCTCCTTCAAGCGGGTCTGCACCTATGACGTGGTCCCAACAGATGGTTTGTCAACAATCCACAAGATGGCATCAAGCAGGGTTCCCACATTCAGACAAATGACAACTAAAAACACTACTAACCCTCGACGTTTCGTTCGACGGTAACCGCAGGCAATCCTGCACCTGCTCCAAGCGGACGCCCACGGTCGACGTTAGCTGGTCATGTAGTTGCATGACCGTACGCTGCACCACCGACTGGTGCCGGATTGGCTCCTTCAAGCGGGTCTGCACCTATGACGTGGTCCCAACAGATGGTTTGTCAACAATCCACAAGATGGCATCAAGCAGGGTTCCCACATTCAGACAAATGACAACTAAAAACACTACTAACCCTCGACGTTTCGTTCGACGGTAACCGCAGGCAATCCTGCACCTGCTCCAAGCGGACGCCCACGGTCGACGTTAGCTGGTCATGTAGTTGCATGACCGTACGCTCCAGCACCGACTGGTGTTGTATTTTTTTTGCCAAGCGGGTCTGCACCTATGACGTGGTCCCAACAGATGGTTTGTCAACAATCCACAAGATGGCATCAAGCAGGGTTCCCACATTCAGACAAATGACAACTAAAAACACTACTAACCCTCGACGTTTCGTTCGACGATAACCGCAGGCAATCCTGCACCTGCTCCAAGCGGACGCCCACGGTCGACGTTAGCTGGTCATGTAGTTGCATGACCGTACGCTGCACCACCGACTGGTGCCGGATTGGCTCCTTCAAGCGGGTCTGCACCTATGACGTGGTCCCAACAGATGGTTTTTCAACAATCCACAAGATGGCATCAAGCAGGGTTCCCACATTCAGACAAATGACAACTAAAAACACTACTAACCCTCGACGTTTCGTTCGACGGTAACCGCAGGCAATCCTGCACCTGCTCCAAGCGGACGCCCACGGTCGACGTTAGCTGGTCATGTAGTTGCATGACCGTACGCTGCACCACCGACTGGTGCCGGATTGGCTCCTTCAAGCGGGTCTGCACCTATGACGTGGTCCCAACAGATGGTTTGTCAACAATCCACAAGATGGCATCAAGCAGGGTTCCCACATTCAGACAAATGACAACTAAAAACACTACTAACCCTCGACGTTTCGTTCGACGGTAACCGCAGGCAATCCTGCACCTGCTCCAAGCGGACGCCCACGGTCGACGTTAGCTGGTCATGTAGTTGCATGACCGTACGCTGCACCACCGACTGGTGCCGGATTGGCTCCTTCAAGCGGGTCTGCACCTATGACGTGGTCCCAACAGATGGTTTGTCAACAATCCACAAGATGGCATCAAGCAGGGTTCCCACATTCAGACAAATGACAACTAAAAACACTACTAACCCTCGACGTTTCGTTCGACGGTAACCGCAGGCAATCCTGCACCTGCTCCAAGCGGACGCCCACGGTCGACGTTAGCTGGTCATGTAGTTGCATGACCGTACGCTCCAGCACCGACTGGTGTTGTATTTTTTTTGCCAAGCGGGTCTGCACCTATGACGTGGTCCCAACAGATGGTTTGTCAACAATCCACAAGATGGCATCAAGCAGGGTTCCCACATTCAGACAAATGACAACTAAAAACACTACTAACCCTCGACGTTTCGTTCGACGATAACCGCAGGCAATCCTGCACCTGCTCCAAGCGGACGCCCACGGTCGACGTTAGCTGGTCATGTAGTTGCATGACCGTACGCTGCACCACCGACTGGTGCCGGATTGGCTCCTTCAAGCGGGTCTGCACCTATGACGTGGTCCCAACAGATGGTTTGTCAACAATCCACAAGATGGCATCAAGCAGGGTTCCCACATTCAGACAAATGACAACTAAAAACACTACTAACCCTCGACGTTTCGTTCGACGGTAACCGCAGGCAATCCTGCACCTGCTCCAAGCGGACGCCCACGGTCGACGTTAGCTGGTCATGTAGTTGCATGACCGTACGCTGCACCACCGACTGGTGCCGGATTGGCTCCTTCAAGCGGGTCTGCACCTATGACGTGGTCCCAACAGATGGTTTGTCAACAATCCACAAGATGGCATCAAGCAGGGTTCCCACATTCAGACAAATGACAACTAAAAACACTACTAACCCTCGACGTTTCGTTCGACGGTAACCGCAGGCAATCCTGCACCTGCTCCAAGCGGACGCCCACGGTCGACGTTAGCTGGTCATGTAGTTGCATGACCGTACGCTCCAGCACCGACTGGTGTTGTATTTTTTTTGCCAAGCGGGTCTGCACCTATGACGTGGTCCCAACAGATGGTTTGTCAACAATCCACAAGATGGCATCAAGCAGGGTTCCCACATTCAGACAAATGACAACTAAAAACACTACTAACCCTCGACGTTTCGTTCGACGATAACCGCAGGCAATCCTGCACCTGCTCCAAGCGGACGCCCACGGTCGACGTTAGCTGGTCATGTAGTTGCATGACCGTACGCTGCACCACCGACTGGTGCCGGATTGGCTCCTTCAAGCGGGTCTGCACCTATGACGTGGTCCCAACAGATGGTTTGTCAACAATCCACAAGATGGCATCAAGCAGGGTTCCCACATTCAGACAAATGACAACTAAAAACACTACTAACCCTCGACGTTTCGTTCGACGGTAACCGCAGGCAATCCTGCACCTGCTCCAAGCGGACGCCCACGGTCGACGTTAGCTGGTCATGTAGTTGCATGACCGTACGCTGCACCACCGACTGGTGCCGGATTGGCTCCTTCAAGCGGGTCTGCACCTATGACGTGGTCCCAACAGATGGTTTGTCAACAATCCACAAGATGGCATCAAGCAGGGTTCCCACATTCAGACAAATGACAACTAAAAACACTACTAACCCTCGACGTTTCGTTCGACGGTAACCGCAGGCAATCCTGCACCTGCTCCAAGCGGACGCCCACGGTCGACGTTAGCTGGTCATGTAGTTGCATGACCGTACGCTCCAGCACCGACTGGTGTTGTATTTTTTTTGCCAAGCGGGTCTGCACCTATGACGTGGTCCCAACAGATGGTTTGTCAACAATCCACAAGATGGCATCAAGCAGGGTTCCCACATTCAGACAAATGACAACTAAAAACACTACTAACCCTCGACGTTTCGTTCGACGGTAACCGCAGGCAATCCTGCACCTGCTCCAAGCGGACGCCCACGGTCGACGTTAGCTGGTCATGTAGTTGCATGACCGTACGCTCCAGCACCGACTGGTGTTGTATTTTTTTTGCCAAGCGGGTCTGCACCTATGACGTGGTCCCAACAGATGGTTTGTCAACAATCCACAAGATGGCATCAAGCAGGGTTCCCACATTCAGACAAATGACAACTAAAAACACTACTAACCCTCGACGTTTCGTTCGACGGTAACCGCAGGCAATCCTGCACCTGCTCCAAGCGGACGCCCACGGTCGACGTTAGCTGGTCATGTAGTTGCATGACCGTACGCTCCAGCACCGACTGGTGTTGTATTTTTTTTGCCAAGCGGGTCTGCACCTATGACGTGGTCCCAACAGATGGTTTGTCAACAATCCACAAGATGGCATCAAGCAGGGTTCCCACATTCAGACAAATGACAACTAAAAACACTACTAACCCTCGACGTTTCGTTCGACGGTAACCGCAGGCAATCCTGCACCTGCTCCAAGCGGACGCCCACGGTCGACGTTAGCTGGTCATGTAGTTGCATGACCGTACGCTGCACCACCGACTGGTGCCGGATTGGCTCCTTCAAGCGGGTCTGCACCTATGACGTGGTCCCAACAGATGGTTTGTCAACAATCCACAAGATGGCATCAAGCAGGGTTCCCACATTCAGACAAATGACAACTAAAAACACTACTAACCCTCGACGTTTCGTTCGACGGTAACCGCAGGCAATCCTGCACCTGCTCCAAGCGGACGCCCACGGTCGACGTTAGCTGGTCATGTAGTTGCATGACCGTACGCTGCACCACCGACTGGTGCCGGATTGGCTCCTTCAAGCGGGTCTGCACCTATGACGTGGTCCCAACAGATGGTTTGTCAACAATCCACAAGATGGCATCAAGCAGGGTTCCCACATTCAGACAAATGACAACTAAAAACACTACTAACCCTCGACGTTTCGTTCGACGGTAACCGCAGGCAATCCTGCACCTGCTCTAAGCGGACGCCCACGGTCTCCGTTAGCTGGTGATGTAGTTGCATCACCGTACGCTCCAGCACCAACTGGTGTTCAATTTTCTTTGCCAAGCGGGTCTGCACCTATGACGTGGTCCCAACAGATGGTTTGTCAGCAATCCACAAGATGGCATCGAGCAGGGCCTTACCTCAGCCACGGTCGACATTAACTGTCCTTGTTGTTGCACCATCTTACGCTCTACTCTTGAAACTCTTCAAAAAAACTTTAGGGCCTCCAGCCGATTATATTGGACTGGATTCCGGGTCAATGGTTACGTTCACCGCCTTGATGAGCTGCTCACACATGACGGCGACCTCCATGGTCCAAGTCGCAGCCGAGTGCTCAAACTTCATCTGCAGCTGCGATAGGGTTAGGGTTTGACGCGCCAACTCTTCGGTCTTCTCAGAAAGCATCTAATGGCACATTAGGACATGGACTAGAAACAAAATCTCATCCTCATCCTCTCTGGGCAACGTCCAAGACTGCTGCTGCTGCTGCTGCTGCTGCTGCTGCCTTGAAGCATAACGGTGACTTCCATAACTTTTGTTGACTGCTCCTGCCTTGAAGCCATTGCGGGAAATATCCGTGACTCGTCCAAGGTCCACGTGAGGATTGCCGGTCGAAATTTAAACGCTTCCACTTCTTCTTCGTCTTCTCCTAGCGGTTTTGTTGGCAGTTTGCAAACAACTTCGTGGCTGTTTCAAATGAGCCACGCGAATGTCAATGGCTGTTACAGCGCATCTCTCTAGCAGTGTGCCGCAGCAACGCAAACAGTGTCCTCGACTGTGTGAAGAAGGTGTGAAGTTATGTGATATGTGTCATGTTTCATTTATTTTTTTATTATTATTTTATTTATGTTATTTTTTTTTTTTTTAATTATTATTAATAAAGCAACATACTTCACAATGTATCACTACGACTAACCAGGATGGATGATTGATCTTGCAATTTAGTCAAATGACATTTAAAAAAAGTAATACATAATATAATTTTATTTGTACCATAAAAAAGACAACAATTGAGAAAAGCATTGATAATAATCCGATTTAATTGTTATTACAACATTAATGGTGATAATAATAAGAATCCAAATGACAAGAAAGACAAGGCACCACTAAAACACTATCTTGATAACGCTAAACCTGAAGAAAGTTTTTTGAAGAATATTCTCGAACTGATTCCAAAACAAAAACCTTCATTTTGAGCTCCACAAAAGCATCTAAATCCAGCACCAAAGTTCCTCATATTTTTCCAATGGTATTTATAGTTTTTTTATTTTTACAGGGGAAATGACACTGGTTGTGTTAAATGTGTATACAGACAGAATGGGTCAAAAAATGAGGACAATGAAACACATGTTTTTCTGTTTGAAATGAAGTGTAGTAAAATTCGAAATAAATGTTCAAATGGAGATGTACTTTTGGTCTGCCTGGCCCCTGATTTGAATCAAATTGTGGAAAATGGACTAACATTGCATCATTGTCCAACGAAACCATATCGTAACGTACATTTGATGATATACAGGCCGAATTTTTGGAATGACTGATACTATGAAATGATGAATGCATTTTGAGGGGTATTGGGGGGTCATTGTGGGCGGGCGGGGCTGAAGGGCGGAGCAGACGGCGGGCGGGCGGCTCTCGTCACCCTCTTCGTCCTCTTGGCCACAGACAGATGTTAGCGAGTTAGCCTAGCCGCGCTGAATATCTGCAGGATACCCAGAAAAAAGCCACACAGGGAGGGCCGGGGAGAACATGCAAACACCACAGCGAAATGTCTGTCAGCGCCCACCAATGCCTCCCATTTGAAATGGATTGGACCTCTTGTAGACAATGAGATTTAAAAAAATCAATTTTTTCCACCCTCTGGCCAAGGTGGACCTTCCCACCAGTGTGTTTATCATTGGTAGACGTCCAAATTCATTTGAAGTGGGAGGCCGGCAGCAAACGAACATTGTTTTTGCCCTCCCACGTCAATTGGATCGGGAGTCTAGCACCCTCTAACCGCATCAAAGAAGCTTGTTATGACTTGATTTGAATGACAATGCATGGGAACGTCGCCCCTACCAAGATGGCCGACCGGAGGGCATTTACTAGGTAGGGCGCAAGAAATGTTTCTTCATATCGAACGGGGGAGGGTGGCCGGTTTTATAAACATGTCATTTATTCCCCGCCGCCCGCCCACGCCCGATGGCTTGGACGTCTCTGGCTGTCAAATGAGTCTTTAGAATTGTTTTTTTTTTTTTTTTTTCTGAGAGGAATCCTTCTGCCAATAATAATTGCGTCAAGTACATTTTTGAAAGGATAAAAAGGAAGAAGGAAAAAGCCCTGATTCGGTGTCATTTAAAAATGTAAACAAGAAGGCAAAAAAAATAAAGTCACCTGAGAAAATGACGCAGACGAGACCAAGCATGACGATCCACGTGAGCGACCAGTCGAGGGATTGACGACGAGCGGGCTTTGTCCTGCTTGAAGTGCAAGAAGAGCGTTTGACACCGCCCCCTCCTTCTCATCATCATCATCATCATCATCATCATCATCATCAGGAGGAGGAAGAAGAGGCCAAACGGGTCCTGTAGCGCCCTCTAACGGATGAGCACCGGAAGTGCCAGCATTAGGTGGACGTGTTTTGATTGACGGCTCGACGGTGGTTTGTTGTTGACACTTTTCTGGAGAAAACATTTTTCATGTTCGAAAGAAAAACGGGGAAGGGGGAAAACCACGTTTTTGGCAAGGAATGGCCAATTTATCTCATAATCATATTTATTTCATAAAGGGGAGCAATTCTTCAGAATCCACACCAAAAAAAAAGTTCATTCCCATTACCGATTTGATTCATTTTTCAGTGTATTTACAGAATGTGCGTGGCTACATACGTGCAGGAGGAAATAGAAAAATCAAGTTTTTTTTTGAGCCTTCAAATGCGAGGAGGTCAGGGGGCGGGGCTTCACCGGCACTGTCGGATCTCCTGGTAAGGCGAGCGGTACAGGCAGTAATGCTGAACCACAAAGAGCACGTCGAAGCAAACCGAGAAGAGACCCAAGCCGAACTTGGTGGGGTCGCCGAAGATCAGCTGCCATTCGTCTGCGGAAGAAAAAAAAGAAAAGAAAGAAAAACAGACTAAAATCATCCAAAACGGGCAAGCATCTGACTCCAAATTTGACGTCCCACGCCAACATCGGTTGAGAAATGAGTTTGAGTTTGATTGATTGAAGCAGATTTTGATGCAATTTCATGAATGGGAACGTTGCCCCATCCAACATGGCCGTTGGAAGACTTCAGATGAAGTCGTAAGTCGCTCGCTACTCAACTGAACTGACTTTGGCGCCAGGCGTCCAATCAAGCGGTGTCCAATCACATGAGTATTTGACTCGATAAAACAAGGGCATTGTCGTCGTATACAAAAAGTACAGAGGTAGCTAGCACTGGTTATGAAATGAATTGGATCCGGCGGAAGTGGTTTGGCAACTTGTTGAATTTGAAATGAAGGTCTAAGCCAGTGGATTCGAATTCTAATGCTCGATGACATACCTCCTCCTCCGTCCGTGTGCGCCAGTTTGGATTTTAGGTTATTGTTCCTGAAACAATAACCTGAGCTCCGTCTTCTGCCTGGAGTGGACAGCAGTAAACCTGCGCTTCAACGTCAACACCATCCTGCGAACCTGAGAACGTCAGATGGCGTCATTTTTCCAGTCCATAGTAGGTCATCAATCAAGCAGGGTTCCCACATTCAGACAAATGACAACTAAAAACACTACTAACCCACGACGTTTCGTGAGACGGTAACCGCAGGCAATCCAGCACGTGCTCTAAGCGGACGCCCACGGTCGACGTTAGCTGGTGATGTTGTCGCATCACCGTACGCTGCACCACCGACTGGTGCTGGATTCGCTCCTCCAAGCGGGTCTGCACCTATGACGTGGTCCCAACAGATGGTTTGTCAGCAATCCACAAGACGGCATCGAGCAGGGCCTTACCACAGCCGAGTGCTCAAATTTAGTCCGCAGCTCGTCGCAATGACGGACGGCTCGCTAATGACCAATAGGACATTTGACTCATTCATTTTGTTGTAGCTGTTTCATTTGGATATAGTATTACCACTGTAGGAGTAAAACTATGGTTGTTAACTCGATGACAATGAACAAAAGGTTTACTGTCTGAGTTTGTTCGACGGGACCAGACGGAGTTAAGGAATTAGGGATAGGTGCTAAAACTGCACGTCTAAGACTAGCGATAGCGAACTGGTTTGACTTCTCGATTCCGAGCGCAGAAGCGCCAACTCTTCGGTCTTCTCAGAAAGCATCTAATGGCACATTAGGACATGGACTAGAAACAAAATCTCATCCTCATCTTCTCTGGGCAATGTTAAAGGTTCATTCCAATTTGGTATCTTGACAGTGGACATAAAAACCCACCTGTTCTAAATCCTCCTGTGTCTTCGCCAATTGAACCTGCAGCCTTTCTGTTTCTGCCTGTGACATAAAGACAACATCATACATGTCAAGTGATACATTTTCCCAGTGTTTTATACCTTTTGTAATCATTTTAAATGGTGTACGCCGTATAACAACTTTTGTGCGAGAAAAAAATGGTTTTTAAAAAAGGGCCGTTATTTGTAAAAAACGCCAGCCCTTATTTTGAAAATGTGCTGCAGTTTCACTCCAAGCCAGCTAGGGTGTCCCGAGCAATGTGTTCATGAACATGTGGTCCAATGCAGGTGCTGTTGCCCGCCCGCCCGCATGAGCCAAAAGAGGATGAGACAGTTGAATCAAGCATCACCTGGAGCAAAGTCACAAGGTCGCCCACATATTCTTCTTTGACCTCCTCGACCTTGGCCCGTGTGAACGGCAATGACAATATGGTGCCGCTGGCAAACTCGTCGGTCTTCATTAGGCTCAATTCAGCCGAGCCGTCCAGCGAGGGAGAGTCGGACGACAGCACCAACTCATACCTGCGGAACAAAACGAAAGAGAAAAATACTTGTTGGGGTGCACATTCCTTAGGAGATGAAACAAAAGGAGGAGAAGCTAGGGTACCTGGACTCGCTGGAACTCTGTTTGCTCCCACATTTCCCAAAAGCCTTCATCAGCGCTTCAGGAAATGAGCCGAATTGCGCATGAAGGCCATACCTCTCTTTCAAACTGCACACAAAAATAAAATCAAGGTGTTTTAAAATGACACACTGAATGGAATGCAATGCTGGTCAATTCTTCCCAGACAGACCTCGGGAAGTCCTCTTGGCAAAGACGGCAGGCAAACAGGAAAGAACGATCCGTGTCATCGGCTAATGTAACAAGGAGATCTTTAAAGCAAAAAGAAAAGGTCAATCAATAGACACATTGCTTACCACTCCCAGAAAGCCAACACACATTTTATGTCCAAGAAGAATTCTAATTTTATTTGCAAAATGTTTGAGTAATGATTAAAAATAAATAATAATGATACAGTACAGACGCTCCCCTACTTACGAACATTCGACTTACGAACAACGGTACATACGAACATGTCTGCAAATTGCGTTTATGTCGAAAAATGTGAGTCACTTCGATTTTGTATTGCGCGCCTTTTTCCGAGTAGTGCTTCTTTCCGCCGCTAATACCGACGACGCCTGGCGCTGAGAGCGCTCGGCTCACCCAGCATCCACCTTCCTCTGCCCAGTTCGTTGCAGTGCGCAAGTTGCGCAAGTGCGTGACATATCTCCAGTGCGCAAAGAACCTTTTTCATTTTTATCATGAAATATCTCGTGCAGCCATTATTCAATATGGTTGGTGAAAAGCGAAAGGCTTCTAGTGAAGGAGATGCAAGCCATTTCATTTGAAACCAGTGGCAATAATAACGAAGCTTGATGCGCGTGAGAAAGTGGTGAGCGTTGCACGGGAATACAACTTGAATCGTTCCACCGACCGTCAGTACCATTTATAAACAGAAAGATGGAGCAGCAGGACCCAAATATTGAACGTTGCACAAAGTTTGCAAATCAATTGAATGATGCCATACAGTGCTACCGCATCATTTATGATGAAAAAAAAGAAGAAAACGGTGCAATCGTCGTTAGCTCGCTTCTTTCGGCCACTTTCTAATACATACATTTCTCTCTCTATACAGTAGTGTACATATTCTCTTCATTTTATTAAATGTTTTTTTTTCAGTACAAACCAATGCGTGTTACTTATACAAGCCTTAAACATACAAATGCACTTATATTTACCTTCAATATACTTATATCGGCCTTAAAGATAAATGATAATACAAAATATAGCACTGAATCAACTTACCAACTATTTCAACTTATGAACAACCGCTCGGAACCTAACTCCTTCGTTCGTAAGTAGGGGAGCGTCTGTACATGCTATTTCCATGTGTAACACAAATTTGGCCACAAGACATCGATGGTTTAAATTGAGGTTGCAATGTCACTCATTCTCAACAATGAAGACTTTTCTCATGGCACTTTTATTTAACATGAAGACAGTAAAGCACAGGATTTTTGATAGATTTGAAAAAAAAAATGCTGTACTCACGTGTTTTTGAGGATCACTTGTGCTCGGCTGATGTCCCATGGTGATGCGGAGGTGTTTTGTTCTGTAAGTATAAAGGACTGTTTTCAGGGTTGATACAAGCAACTTCTGCAGACATGTAGACATTTTGAAATTGGCATCGAATTGACCAGCCACAAATGTTAAATGTGTCAGTATTTTGTTGTCTACTAATACCTTTGACTAGAATTAGACTAGACACAGAATTCTTAACGGTTAAATAGTCCAAGAAATTGAAAGGTTACCGAGTTTCTGCGTGTGATGACAAGTAGGCTTTTGTGTTGTGGTAATGACGACATGGCCTATGGCCGATTATCATTATGATTATTATTATTATTAATGATTGGAATCCCCCGTATTAAGCAATAGAAAAGCGTACAAATGCAACGCGGCACATATTTACTCACATACTAGGGTGCACGTAAAAGTGTTATGGTCGCGCCGCGTTGTCGTGACGCGACCGTGAATGTATTCGGACCCATAGCTCCTTAAATAACGAAACAGGAAATGATTTAATCATTTCCTGTTTCGTGTGAAAGGGGAATGCGTGTGCGCATATCATGCTTAAAGCATGACAATATTAGCAGTTGACGATGGCGTTTTCGTCTGCTACCAGTGACCGAGACGATCCGGATTACAGCCGAAATGCGTCAAACGAGATCCGTTTTACAAAAAACGTACTTAAAAAAAAATCCCGTACAAAAGTTGTTATACGGCGTACACAATTTGAAATGATCAAAAAACGTATAAAATAAGGGGAAAACGTATAAGTTGACAGGTATGCGGGGAATAGTCACCGCCATTACTTAGACACAGAATTCTTAACGGTAAAATAGCCCCGGGGACTAAATTGACAGGTCAAAACTTGACTATCTTTGCTAAAATGAGCCGAATTGAGCATGAAGGCCATACTTCGCTTTTAAACTGCACACAAAAATAAAATCAAGGTGTTTTAAAATGACACACTGAATGGAATGGAATGCAATGCTGGTCAATTCTTCCCAGACAGACCTCGGGAAGTCCTCTTGGCAAAGACGGGAGGAAAACCGGAAAGAATGATCCGTCACATCCACTAAGGTAACAATGAGATCCTTAAAACAAAAAGAAAAGGTCAATCAATAGACACATTGCTTACCACTCCCAGAAAGCCAACACACATTTTATGTCCAAGAAGAATTCTAATTTTATTTGCAAAATGTTTGAGTAATGATTAAAAATAAATAATAATGATACAGTACAGACGCTCCCCTACTTACGAACATTCGACTTACGAACAACGGTACATACGAACATGTCTGCAAATTGCGTTTATGTCGAAAAATGTGAGTCACTTCGATTTTGTATTGCGCGCCTTTTTCCGAGTAGTGCTTCTTTCCGCCGCTAATACCGACGACGCCTGGCGCTGAGAGCGCTCGGCTCACCCAGCATCCACCTTCCTCTGCCCAGTTCGTTGCAGTGCGCAAGTTGCGCAAGTGCGTGACATATCTCCAGTGCGCAAAGAACCTTTTTCATTTTTATCATGAAATATCTCGTGCAGCCATTATTCAATATGGTTGGTGAAAAGCGAAAGGCTTCTAGTGAAGGAGATGCAAGCCATTTCATTTGAAACCAGTGGCAATAATAACGAAGCTTGATGCGCGTGAGAAAGTGGTGAGCGTTGCACGGGAATACAACTTGAATCGTTCCACCGACCGTCAGTACCATTTATAAACAGAAAGATGGAGCAGCAGGACCCAAATATTGAACGTTGCACAAAGTTTGCAAATCAATTGAATGATGCCATACAGTGCTACCGCATCATTTATGATGAAAAAAAAGAAGAAAACGGTGCAATCGTCGTTAGCTCGCTTCTTTCGGCCACTTTCTAATACATACATTTCTCTCTCTATACAGTAGTGTACATATTCTCTTCATTTTATTAAATGTTTTTTTTTCAGTACAAACCAATGCGTGTTACTTATACAAGCCTTAAACATACAAATGCACTTATATTTACCTTCAATATACTTATATCGGCCTTAAAGATAAATGATAATACAAAATATAGCACTGAATCAACTTACCAACTATTTCAACTTATGAACAACCGCTCGGAACCTAACTCCTTCGTTCGTAAGTAGGGGAGCGTCTGTACATGCTATTTCCATGTGTAACACAAATTTGGCCACAAGACATCGATGGTTTAAATTGAGGTTGCAATGTCACTCATTCTCAACAATGAAGACTTTTCTCATGGCACTTTTATTTAACATGAAGACAGTAAAGCACAGGATTTTTGATAGATTTGAAAAAAAAATGCTGTACTCACGTGTTTTTGAGGATCACTTGTGCTCGGCTGAAGTCCCATGGTGATGCGGAGGTGTTTTGTTCTGTAAGTATAAAGGACTGTTTTCAGGGTTGATACAAGCAACTTCTGCAGACATGTAGACATTTTGAAATTGGCATCGAATTGACCAGCCACAAATGTTAAATGTGTCAGTATTTTGTTGTCTACTAATACCTTTGACTAGAATTAGACTAGACACAGAATTCTTAACGGTTAAATAGTCCAAGAAATTGAAAGGTTACCGAGTTTCTGCGTGTGATGACAAGTAGGCTTTTGTGTTGTGGTAATGACGACATGGCCTATGGCCGATTATTATTATGATTATTATTATTATTAATGATTGGAATCCCCCGTATTAAGCAATAGAAAAGCGTACAAATGCAACGCGGCACATATTTACTCACATACTAGGGTGCACGTAAAAGTGTTATGGTCGCGCCGCGTTGTCGTGACGCGACCGTGAATGTATTCGGACCCATAGCTCCTTAAATAACGAAACAGGAAATGATTTAATCATTTCCTGTTTCGTGTGAAAGGGGAATGCGTGTGCGCATATCATGCTTAAAGCATGACAATATTAGCAGTTGACGATGGCGTTTTCGTCTGCTACCAGTGACCGAGACGATCCGGATTACAGCCGAAATGCGTCAAACGAGATCCGTTTTACAAAAAACGTACTTAAAAAAAAATCCCGTACAAAAGTTGTTATACGGCGTACACAATTTGAAATGATCAAAAAACGTATAAAATAAGGGGAAAACGTATAAGTTGACAGGTATGCGGGGAATAGTCACCGCCATTACTTAGACACAGAATTCTTAACGGTAAAATAGCCCCGGGGACTAAATTGACAGGTCAAAACTTGACTATCTTTGCTAAAACAACAATAAGGACCTCAACAAGTATGCTTTTTTTTCCGATTACCTGTCGTTGCAGCCTTGAGACCTAACGGTGACTTCCATAACTTTTGTGGACTGCTCCTGACTTGACGCCATTGCGGGAAAAATGTGTGACTCGTCCAAGGTCCACGTGAGAAATGCCAGTTGAAATTTAAGCGCTTCCACTTCTTCTTCTTCTTCTTCTTCTTCTTCTTCTTCGTGTTTCTCTTCTTTGTCTCCTCCTAGCGGTTTTGTTGGGAGTTTGCAAACAAGTTCACAATGTATCACTACGACTAACCAGAATGGATGATTGATCTTGCAATTTAGTCAAATGACATTGAAAAAGTAATACACAATAATACTATGTATTTATTTGTACCATAAAAAAGACAACAATTGAGAAAAGCATTGATAATAATCCGATTTTATTGTTATTACAACATTAATGATAATAATAATAAGAAGAATCCAAATGACAAGAAAGACAAGGCACGACTAAAACACTACCTTGATAACGCTAAACCTGAAGAAAGTTTGGCTCTGATCCGGATAGTCTCGGTCGGTCACTGGTAGCAGACAAAAACATGATTGTCGATTGCTAATGGTGTCAGGCTTTGAGCCTGACATGCACCCGCGCGTCAGTCACTACTGCCCTTTTCACTATAGAAATATAGACAGTGTCAGTAAGCAATGTACATAGACAGTAGTCAAGGTGAATAATGTGGTTTTATTTGTGTGTTTTTTGTGTGTGTCGGTCTGTTGTGGTGTGGATCTTTCACTCTCACAGTGGAACATTTTTGCTCCGTGTCTAACTTTTCCGCCAGCCCTTATTTTGAAAATGTGCTGCAGTTTTACTCCAAGACAGCTAGGATGTCCCGAGCAATGTGTTCATAAACATGTGTGTCAGGCCCCAGACGAGATTGGTGGCTGGTTGCGCCCGCCACCCAACCACAGGTCCTGCCTCTAATGCAGGGCTGTCAAAGTCATTTGGCATGGTGGGCCACATACGGCGGCCTAGGGAGATGTCAAGTGGGCCGGACCATTAAAATGATACCATGCTCTGCTATAAATAACCCAAATATCATGTCTTTCCTTTGTTTTGGTGTAAAGAAGCACAAGAACATTAGGAAAATATGGAAATGGAATGAACTATCCTTTCATGAAACACCTCATATTTCCTTAGATAAATGTGCAATTGACTTTTATCATTCACAAATAGGCATTGCAACGGATCCCACTGATTGTACAAAGGCACAAAACTTGAATTGGTACTGAAAAATATAGTCATGCACTTTAAGATTAAAAGAGACTTTTAATGAAAGGAATTTTTAAACCACTTACACATACGCATATAAAATCAAAATGTAATCTTTGCGTGCACTTTACAAACTAAGGAGAGTGATTTGAAATGTGTAATGAAGAAAGTTTCTGTCTCAGTGATGCAGCTTGTCTTCTACTCTGATGGAAAGAGTGCGCCCCTTAGCGGATAATCCGTGAATTGCAGCGAATTCAAAATATGAATTCCATGTCTTTGATGCATTTTTTCCACTTTCAAATGATCCTGCGGGCCTGATCGAACCTCCTTGGGGGCCGGTTCCGGCCCGCGGGCCGTAAATTTGACACCCCTGCCTCTAATGACTCGAGGGCTGCCAGGTGTGAGTCATTAGCCAGTGAGGAGTATTTAAGGCCACCAAGAACAGGACCACACTGCGGGATCGTCTGATCTGCTCACAGTGAGGTACGTACCTGCTTGTATTTTCTCGCCTGCCTTCGTTGATTTAAGACCTCTTGTTTTGCTCCCAGGATTCCGACTACGCTCGGCCTCCACGACCACGGATACGCCTAACGACACGCCGACGCCATCCCGACGCCATCCCCACGCCATCCCCTCTGGTGCCTGGCCTTTCACTTGGATCATTCTAATCAAGATTGGAGAAGCAGACTCCCAGCCCTCGCCTGCTTTGGGCTCTTCCACCCCCAATCAAAACAGCACGATCCTCTAACATGGACCCCGCGGGCGAAGGCCAGGCCCCCTCCGACCCAATTTGGCAGGTGGTGGAACAGCATACCCAAGCTATTGCGTACCTCTGTTCTAAGGTATCGAGCATGGCTGAGACCCCTGGATGACATACGAGCACTACTCAATTCTTTGCCTCATTCACCAAGTGCACAGCTAACCCCAGCCGCTCCCCTGGTAACACCGATATCGCCGCAACAGGGACCTAAGGCCCCCCTACGGTGGAGATCTCGGCGCATGCCGGCGCTTCCTGGTTCAATGGCAGTTGGTGTTTGAACAACCGAGCCTCACCTACACCTCGGACCGAGCCAAGATCGCTTACCTGATCGGCTGCCTTCGTGATGAGGCCCTAGCCTGGGCGAGCGCCGAATGGGAAAGGGGCTCCCGCATTTGTACCTCCTACGACTTATTGACCGCAGAGATGCGAAAGATCTTCGACCAGCCGGTGGGCGCTTAAGAGCTCTCAGACAAGGCGTCCGGAGCGTGGCAAAAGACTGGGTCGAATTCCGCATCTTAGCCGCCGAGAGTGCCTTTAATGACTCCGCCCTCCCTCCACGACGGCTGAATGTGGAGATGCGGGAGGAGCTGGCGATCCGAGAGGAACCAGGGTCCCTCGACGCGCTCGTGGAATTGGCCATCCGGATCGACAGCCAACTAGAAAGACAACGAGGGCAGCGGCAAGGTGACTCGCAGGTGGTCGCCATGCTTGGACTTCGGAGGAACGTGACCCCCGATCATAACAATGTGGTACAATGCAGGTGCTGTTGCCCGCCCGCCTGCATGAGCCAAAAGAGGATGAGACAGTTGAATCACGCATCACCTGGAGCAAAGTCACGAGGTCCCCCACGTATTTATTGACCTGCTCGACCGTGGCCCGTGTGAGCGTCAAAGATAATTTGGTGATGCAGAACAACTCGTCGGTCTCCACTATGCTCAATTGGGCTGAGCCGTCCAGCGAGGGAGAGTCGGACGAGAGCACCAAGTCATAACTGCGGAAGAAAACAAAAGAGAAAAAGACTTGTTGGGGTGCACATTCCTTAGGAGATGAAACAAAAGGAGGAGAACCTAGGGTACCTGGACTCGCTGGAACTCTGCGCGCTCCCACATTTCTCAAAATACTTGATCAGGGCTTCAGGAAATGACTCGAATTGAGCTTGAAGGCCATACCTCGCTTTTAAACTGCACACAAAAATCAAATCAAGGTGTTTTAAAATGACACACTGAATGGAATGGAATGGAATGGAATGCAATGCTGGTCAATTCTTCCCAGACAGACCTCGGGAGTCCTCTTGGCAAAGACAGCAGGAAAACATGAACGAATGATCCGTCACATCCACCAATGTCACAATGAGATCCTTTAACCAAAAAGAACAATGTTAATGAACATGTGGTACAATGCAGGTGCTGTTGCCCACCCGCCCGCATGAGCCAAAAGAGGATGAGACAGTTGAATCACGCATCACCTGGAGCAAAGTCACAAAGTCCCCCACGTAATCTTCGTGGACTTGCTCGACCGGGGCCCGTGTGAGCGGCAATGACAATATGGTGACGATGGCAACCTCGTTGGTCATCATTAGGCTCAATTGGGCTGAGCCGTCCAGCGAGGGAGAGTCGGATGACAGCACCAAGTCATACCTGCGGAACAAAACGAAAGAGAAAAAGACTTGTTGGGGTGCACATTCCTTAGGAGATGAAACAAAAGGAGGAGAAGCTAGGGTACCTGGACTCGCTGGAACTCTGCTCGCTCCTACATTTCCCAAAAGCATTCATCAGTGCTTCAGGAAATGAGCCGAATTGAGCATGAAGGAGATACCTCGCTTTGAAACTGCACACAAAAATCAAATCAAGGTGTTTTAAAATGACACACTGAATGGAATGGAATGCAATGCTGGTCAATTCTTCCCAGACAGACCTCGGGAAGTCCTCTTGGCAAAGACGGCAGGAAAACATGAACGAATGATCCATGTCATCGTCTAATTTAACAATGAGATCCTTAAGCAAAAAGAACAATGTTAATGAACATGTGGTCCAATGCAGGTGCTGTTGCCCCCCGCCCGCATGAGCCAAAAGAGGATGAGACAGTTGAATCACGCATCACCTGGAGCAAAGTCACGAAGTCCCCCAGGTAATCTTCGTGGACTTGCTCGACCGGGGCCCGTGTGAGCGGCAATGACATTATGGTGACGATGGCAACCTCGTCGGTCGCCACCATGCTCAATTGGGCTGAGCCGTCCAGCGAGGGAGAGTCAGATGACAGCACCAAGTCATACCTGCGGAACAAAACGAAAGAGAAAAAGACTTGTTGGGGTGCACATTCCTTAGGAGATGAAACAAAAGGAGGAGAAGCTAGGGTACCTGGACTCGCTGGAACTCTGCTCGCTCCTACATTTCCCAAAAGCATTCATCAGTGCTTCAGGAAATGAGCCGAATTGAGCATGAAGGAGATACCTCGCTTTGAAACTGCACACAAAAATCAAATCAAGGTGTTTTAAAATGACACACTGAATGGAATGGAATGCAATGCTGGTCAATTCTTCCCAGACAGACCTCGGGAAGTCCTCTTGGCAAAGACGGCAGGAAAACATGAACGAATGATCCATGTCATCGTCTAATTTAACAATGAGATCCTTAAAGCAAAAAGAACAATGTTAATGAACATGTGGTCCAATGCAGGTGCTGTTGCCCCCCGCCCGCATGAGCCAAAAGAGGATGAGACAGTTGAATCACGCATCACCTGGAGCAAAGTCACGAAGTCCCCCAGGTAATCTTCGTGGACTTGCTCGACCGGGGCCCGTGTGAGCGGCAATGACATTATGGTGACGATGGCAACCTCGTCGGTCGCCACCATGCTCAATTGGGCTGAGCCGTCCAGCGAGGGAGAGTCAGATGACAGCACCAAGTCATACCTGCGGAACAAAACGAAAGAGAAAAAGACTTGTTGGGGTGCACATTCCTTAGGAGATGAAACAAAAGGAGGAGAAGCTAGGGTACCTGGACTCGCTGGAACTCTGCTCGCTCCTACATTTCCCAAAAGCATTCATCAGTGCTTCAGGAAATGAGCCGAATTGAGCATGAAGGAGATACCTCGCTTTGAAACTGCACACAAAAATCAAATCAAGGTGTTTTAAAATGACACACTGAATGGAATGGAATGGAATGCAATGCTGGTCAATTCTTCCCAGACAGACCTCGGGAAGTCCTCTTGGCAAAGACGGCAGGAAAACATGAACGAATGATCCGTCACATCCACTAATGTCACAACGTGATCCTTTTAACCAAAAAGAACAATGTTGATAAACATGTGGTACAATGCAGATGCTGTTGCCCCCCGCCCGCATGAGCCAAAAGAGGATGAGACAGTTGAATCACTCATCACCTGGAGCAAAGTCACGAAGTCCCCCACGTAATCTTCGTGGACTTGCTCGACCGGGGCCCGTGTGAGCGGCAATGACATTATGGTGACGATGGCAAACTCGTTGGTCTCCACTATGCTCAATTCGGCTGAGCCGTCCAGCGAGGGAGAGTCGGACGACAGCAGCAAGTAATGCCTGCGGAAGAAAACAAAAGAGAAAAAGACTAGTTGGGGTGCACATTCCTTAGGAGATGAAACAAAAGGAGGAGAACCTAGGGTACCTTGACTTGCTGGAACTCTGTTCGCTCCCACATTTCCCAAAACACTTCATCAGCGCTTCAGGAAATGACCCGAGGTCACACGTGTAGTTTATTGCAACACCAGAACAACCGGACATAACACAACACTCCACTCCACTCCACTCCTGGCTCGATTGGTTTGATGCAGAGCTGTGTTCAGAGAGGCTGGCTATCTTGCACTTTCAGCCATGTTTGATGAATTGGATCCGGAAGTGGTTTCGCAACTTGACTTTGAAATGAAGGTCTAAGCCAGTGGATTCGAATTCTAATGCTCGACGACATACCTCCTCCGCCCGTGTGCGCCAGTTTGGATTTTAGGTTATTGTTCCTCAAACAATGACCGGAGTTCCGTCTTCTGCCTGTTTTTCAGAGTAGCAAACTGGCGCTGCAACTTCGCCACCATCTTGTGAGCCTGAGAACGTCAGATGGCGTCATTTTTCCAGTCCATAGTAGGTCATCAATCAAGCAGGGTTCCCACATTCAGACAAATGACAACTAAAACCACTACTAACCCTCGACGTTTCGTTCGACGGTAACCGCAGGCAATCCTGCACCTGCTCTAAGCGGACGCCCACGGTCTCCGTTAGCTGGTGATGTTGTTGCATCACCGTACGCTGCACCACCGACTGGTGCCGGATTGGCTCCTCCAAGCGGGTCTGCACCTATGACGTGGTCCTTACAGATGGTTTGTCAACAATCCACAAGATGGCATCAAGCAGGGTTCCCACATTCAGACAAATGACAACTAAAAACACTACTAACCCTAGACGTTTTGTTCGACGGTAACCGCAGGCAATCCAGCACCTGCTCCAAACGGACGCCCACGGTCGACATTGACTGATGTTGTCGCATCACTGTTTGGATTAAATTCCTTAAACAAGAACCTGAGTTCCGTCTTGTGGCTGGCGTGGAGAGCAGCAAACCTGCGCTGCAACGTGGTCACCATCCTGCGAACCTGAGAACGTCAGATGGCGTCATTTTTCCAGTCCATAGTAGGTCATCAATCAAGCAGGGTTCCCACATTCAGACAAATGACAACTAAAAACACTGCTAACCCTCGACGTTTCGTTCGACGGTAACCGCAGGCAATCCTGCACCTGCTCCAAGCGGACGCCCACGGTCGACGTTAGCTGGTCATGTAGTTGCATGACCGTACGCTCCAGCACCGACTGGTGTTGTATTTTTTTTGCCAAGCGGGTCTGCACCTATGACGTGGTCCCAACAGATGGTTTGTCAACAATCCACAAGATGGCATCAAGCAGGGTTCCCACATTCAGACAAATGACAACTAAAAACACTACTAACCCTCGACGTTTCGTTCGACGGTAACCGCAGGCAATCCTGCACCTGCTCCAAGCGGACGCCCACGGTCGACGTTAGCTGGTCATGTAGTTGCATGACCGTACGCTGCACCACCGACTGGTGCCGGATTGGCTCCTTCAAGCGGGTCTGCACCTATGACGTGGTCCCAACAGATGGTTTGTCAACAATCCACAAGATGGCATCGAGCAGGGTTCCCACATTCAGACAAATGACAACTAAAAACACTACTAACCCTCGACGTTTCGTTCGACGGTAACCGCAGGCAATCCTGCACCTGCTCCAAGCGGACGCCCACGGTCGACGTTAGCTGGTCATGTAGTTGCATGACCGTACGCTCCAGCACCGACTGGTGTTGTATTTTTTTTGCCAAGCGGGTCTGCACCTATGACGTGGTCCCAACAGATGGTTTGTCAACAATCCACAAGATGGCATCAAGCAGGGTTCCCACATTCAGACAAATGACAACTAAAAACACTACTAACCCTCGACGTTTCGTTCGACGGTAACCGCAGGCAATCCTGCACCTGCTCCAAGCGGACGCCCACGGTCGACGTTAGCTGGTCATGTAGTTGCATGACCGTACGCTGCACCACCGACTGGTGCCGGATTGGCTCCTTCAAGCGGGTCTGCACCTATGACGTGGTCCCAACAGATGGTTTGTCAACAATCCACAAGATGGCATCAAGCAGGGTTCCCACATTCAGACAAATGACAACTAAAAACACTACTAACCCTCGACGTTTCGTTCGACGGTAACCGCAGGCAATCCTGCACCTGCTCCAAGCGGACGCCCACGGTCGATGTTAGCTGGTCATGTAGTTGCATGACCGTACGCTGCACCACCGACTGGTGCCGGATTGGCTCCTTCAAGCGGGTCTGCACCTATGACGTGGTCCCAACAGATGGTTTGTCAACAATCCACAAGACGGCATCAAGCAGGGTTCCCACATTCAGACAAATGACAACTAAAAACACTACTAACCCTCGACGTTTCGTGAGACGGTAACCGCAGGCAATCCTGCACCTGCTCTAAGCGGACGCCCACGGTCTCCGTTAGCTGGTGATGTAGTTGCATCACCGTACGCTCCAGCACCGACTGGTGTTCAATTTTCTTTGCCAAGCGGGTCTGCACCTATGACGTGGTCCCAACAGATGGTTTGTCAGCAATCCACAAGATGGCATCGAGCAGGGCCTTACCTCAGCCACGGTCGACATTAACTGTCCTTGTTGTTGCACCATCTTACGCTCTACTCTTGAAACTCTTCAAAAAAACTTTAGGGCCTCCAGCCGATTATATTGGACTGGATTCCGGGTCCATGGTTACGTTCACCGCCTTCATGAGCTGCTCACACATGACGGCGACCTCCATGGTCCAAGTCGCAGCCGAGTGCTCAAACTTCATCTGCAGCTGCGATAGGGTTAGGGTTTGACGCGCCAACTCTTCGGTCTTCTCAGAAAGCATCTAATGGCACATTAGGACATGGACTAGAAACAAAATCTCATCCTCATCCTCTCTGGGCAACGTCCAAGACTGCTGCTGCTGCTGCTGCTGCTGCTGCTGCTGCCTTGAAGCATAACGGTGACTTCCATAACTTTTGTTGACTGCTCCTGCCTTGAAGCCATTGCGGGAAATATCCGTGACTCGTCCAAGGTCCACGTGAGGATTGCCGGTCGAAATTTAAACGCTTCCACTTCTTCTTCGTCTTCTCCTAGCGGTTTTGTTGGCAGTTTGCAAACAACTTCGTGGCTGTTTCAAATGAGCCACGCGAATGTCAATGGCTGTTACAGCGCATCTCTCTAGCAGTGTGCCGCAGCAACGCAAACAGTGTCCTCGACTGTGTGAAGAAGGTGTGAAGTTATGTGATATGTGTCATGTTTCATTTATTTTTTTATTATTATTTTATTTATGTTATTTTTTTTTTTTTTAATTATTATTAATAAAGCAACATACTTCACAATGTATCACTACGACTAACCAGGATGGATGATTGATCTTGCAATTTAGTCAAATGACATTTAAAAAAAGTAATACATAATATAATTTTATTTGTACCATAAAAAAGACAACAATTGAGAAAAGCATTGATAATAATCCGATTTAATTGTTATTACAACATTAATGGTGATAATAATAAGAATCCAAATGACAAGAAAGACAAGGCACCACTAAAACACTATCTTGATAACGCTAAACCTGAAGAAAGTTTTTTGAAGAATATTCTCGAACTGATTCCAAAACAAAAACCTTCATTTTGAGCTCCACAAAAGCATCTAAATCCAGCACCAAAGTTCCTCATATTTTTCCAATGGTATTTATAGTTTTTTTATTTTTACAGGGGAAATGACACTGGTTGTGTTAAATGTGTATACAGACAGAATGGGTCAAAAAATGAGGACAATGAAACACATGTTTTTCTGTTTGAAATGAAGTGTAGTAAAATTCGAAATAAATGTTCAAATGGAGATGTACTTTTGGTCTGCCTGGCCCCTGATTTGAATCAAATTGTGGAAAATGGACTAACATTGCATCATTGTCCAATGAAACCATATCGTAACGTACATTTGATGATATACAGGCCGAATTTTTGGAATGACTGATACTATGAAATGATGAATGCATTTTGAGGGGTATTGGGGGGTCATTGTGGGCGGGCGGGGCTGAAGGGCGGAGCAGACGGCGGGCGGGCGGCTCTCGTCACCCTCTTCGTCCTCTTGGCCACAGACAGATGTTAGCGAGTTAGCCTAGCCGCGCTGAATATCTGCAGGATACCCAGAAAAAAGCCACACAGGGAGGGCCGGGGAGAACATGCAAACACCACAGCGAAATGTCTGTCAGCGCCCACCAATGCCTCCCATTTGAAATGGATTGGACCTCTTGTAGACAATGAGATTTAAAAAAATCCATTTTTTCCACCCTCTGGCCAAGGTGGACCTTCCCACCAGTGTGTTTATCATTGGTAGACGTCCAAATTCATTTGAAGTGGGAGGCCGGCAGCAAACGAACATTGTTTTTGCCCTCCCACGTCAATTGGATCGGGAGTCTAGCACCCTCTAACCGCATCAAAGAAGCTTGTTATGACTTGATTTGAATGACAATGCATGGGAACGTCGCCCCTACCAAGATGGCCGACCGGAGGGCATTTACTAGGTAGGGCGCAAGAAATGTTTCTTCATATCAAACGGGGGAGGGTGGCCGGTTTTATAAACATGTCATTTATTCCCCGCCGCCCGCCCACGCCCGATGGCTTGGACGTCTCTGGCTGTCAAATGAGTCTTTAGAATAGAGAGGAATCCTTCTGCCAATAATAATTGCGTCAAGTACATTTTTGAAAGGATAAAAAGGAAGAAGGAAAAAGCCCTGATTCGGTGTCATTTAAAAATGTAAACAAGAAGGCAAAAAAAATAAAGTCACCTGAGAAAATGACGCAGACGAGACCAAGCATGACGATCCACGTGAGCGACCAGTCGAGGGATTGACGACGAGCGGGCTTTGTCCTACTTGAAGTGCAAGAAGAGCGTTTGACACCGCCCCCTCCTTCTCATCACCATCATCATCATCATCATCATCAGGAGGAGGAAGAAGAGGCCAAACGGGTCCTGTAGCGCCCTCTAACGGATGAGCACCGGAAGTGCCAGCATTAGGTGGACGTGTTTTGATTGACGGCTCGACGGTGGTTTGTTGTTGACACTTTTCTGGAGAAAACATTTTTCATGTTCGAAAGAAAAACGGGGAAGGGGGAAAACCACGTTTTTGGCAAGGAATGGCCAATTTATCTCATAATCATATTTATTTCATAAAGGGGAGCAATTCTTCAGAATCCACACCAAAAAAAAGTTCATGCCCATTACCGTTTTTATTCATTTTTCAGTGTATTTACAGAATGTGCGTGGCTACATACGTGCAGGAGGAAATAGAAAAATCAAGTCTTTTTTTACCCTGAAATTGTGTCTCATATGAGGGGAGATGTATATTGACCATTTTCTATAAAATAATCTTCCAGGGATGTTCTGGGTGGATGTTAGGCAAGAATAAGTGCCCAAATCGGGGTAAATTGCGTCAAAAATAGTGGTTGTCTTGGAACTTGTCTTGGGTGGTTCTGGTTGGTCCATTTACCCTGAAAGAAATAGTGCCCAAATTGGGGTAATTTTTTGTTAAAAATAGTGGTTGCATTTGAACTGGTCCTGGGTGGTTCTGGTTCTCACCCTCCACACCCGATCCAAATATCCAAATGCACGATCCACATGCAAGACTATGGACCGTTCGGCTTTCCAAAGGGGATTTGTTCAGCGACAATGTTGCTCACGGCCATACTACCCTGAAAACGCCCGATCTCGTCTGATCTCGGAAGCTAAGCAGGGTTGGGCCTGGTTAGTACCTGGATGGGAGACCGCTTGGGATTACCAGGTGCTGTAAGCATCTTGTCAAAACCATTTTCGACATTTCATGGATGTTCATCTCCTTTTGACCTCCTAAATCATGAAAGACTTCCCTCCTCTGCACATCTCACAACATTTTATTGAAGCTCTCCTTCTGATAATCTTCATTCCCGTAGTTGTAGAAGTAATAAAGCAAAAGAAGAGCAAGCAGCAACAAAGTCGACTCCTTTAACGAAGGGTTCTCCAAAGAGGACACCTCACCCTCCACACCCGATCAAAATATCCAAATACACGATCGACATGCAAGACTATGGACCGTTCGGATTTCCAAAGGGGATTTGTTCAGCGACAATGTTGCTCACGGCCATACTACCCTGAAAATGCCCGATCTCGTCTGATCTCGGAAGCTAAGCAGGGTTGGGCCTGGTTAGTACCTGGATGGGAGACCGCTTGGGATTACCAGGTGCTGTAAGCATCTTGTCAAAACCATTTTCGACATTTCATGGATGTTCATCTCCTTTTGACCTCCTAAATCATGAAAGACTTCCCTCCTCTGCACATCTCACAACATTTTATTGAAGCTCTCCTTCTGATAATCTTCATTCCCGTGGTTGTAGAAGTAATAAAGCAAAAGAAGAGCAAGCGGCAACAAAGTCGACTCCTTTAACGAAGGGTTCTCCAAAGAGGACCCCTCACCCTCCACACCCGATCAAAATATCCAAATACATGATCCACATGCAAGACTATGGACCGTTCGGATTTCCAAAGGGAATTTGTTCAGCGACAATGTTGCTCACGGCCATACTACCCTGAAAACGCCCGATCTCGTCTGATCTCGGAAGCTAAGCAGGGTTGGGCCTGGTTAGTACCTGGATGGGAGACCGCTTGGGATTACCAGGTGCTGTAAGCATCTTGTCAAAACCATTTTCGACATTTCATGGATGTTCATCTCCTTTTGACCTCCTAAATCATGAAAGACTTCCCTCCTCTGCACATCTCACAACATTTTATTGAAGCTCTCCTTCTGATAATCTTCATTCCCGTGGTTGTAGAAGTAATAAAGCAAAAGAAGAGCAAGCGGCAACAAAGTCGACTCCTTTAACGAAGGGTTCTCCAAAGAGGACCCCTCACCCTCCACACCCGATCCAAATATCCAAATACACGATCCACATGCAAGACTATGGACCGTTCGAATTTCCAAAGGGGATTTGTTCAGCGACAATGTTGCTCACGGCCATACTACCCTGAAAACGCCCGATCTCGTCTGATCTCGGAAGCTAAGCAGGGTTGGGCCTGGTTAGTACCTGGATGGGAGACTGCTTGGGAATACCCGGTGCTGTAAGCATCTTGTCAAAACCATTTTCGACATTTCATGGATGTTCATCTCCTTTTGACCTCATAAATCATGAAAGACTTCCCTCCTCTGCACATCTCACAACATTTTATTGAAGCTCTCCTTCAGATAATCTTCATTCCCGTAGTTGTAGAAGTAATAAAGCAAAAGAAGAGCAAGCGGCAACAAAGTCGACTCCTTTAACGAAGGGTTCTCCAAAGAGGACCCCTCACCCTCCACACCCGATCCAAATATCCAAATACACGATCCACATGCAAGACTATGGACCGTTCGGATTTCCAAAGGGGATTTGTTCAGCGACAATGTTGCTCATGGCCATACTACCCTGAAAACGCCCAATCTCGTCTGATCTCGGAAGATAAGCAGGGTTGGGCCTGGTTAGTACCTGGATGGGAGACCGCTTGGGAATACCAGGTGCTGTAAGCATCTTGTCAAAACCATTTTCGACCTTTCATGGATCTTCATCTCCTTTTGACCTCCTAAATCATGAAAGACTTCCCTCCTCTGCACATCTCACAACAGTTTATTGAAGCTCTCCTTCTGATAATCTTCATTCCCGTAGTTGTAGAAGTAATAAAGCAAAAGAAGAGCAAGCGGCAACAAAGTCGACTCCTTTAACGAAGGGTTCTCCAAAGAGGACCCCTCACCCTCCACACCCGATCCAAATATCCAAATACACGATCCACATGCAAGACTATGGACCGTTCGGATTTCCAAAGGGGATTTGTTCAGCGACAATGTTGCTCACGGCCATACTACCCTGAAAACGCCCGATCTCGGAAGATAAGCAGGGTTGGGCCTGGTTAGTACCTGGATGGGAGACCGCTTGGGAATACCAGGTGCTGTAAGCATCTTGTCAAAACCATTTTCGACCTTTCATGGATGTTCATCTCCTTTTGACCTCCTAAATCATGAAAGACTTCCCTCCTCTGCACATCTCACAACATTTTATTGAAGCTCTCCTTCTGATAATCTTCATTCCCGTGGTTGTAGAAGTAATAAAGCAAAAGAAGAGCAAGCGGCAACAAAGTCGACTCCTTTAACGAAGGGTTCTCCAAAGAGGACCCCTCACCCTCCACACCCGATCCAAATATCCAAATACACGATCCACATGCAAGACTATGGACCGTTCGAATTTCCAAAGGGGATTTGTTCAGCAACAATGTTGCTCACTTCCATACTACCCTGAAAACGCCCGATCTCGTCTGATCTCGGAAGCTAAGCAGGGTTGGGCCTGGTTAGTACCTGGATGGGAGACCGCTTGGGAATACCAGGTGCTGTAAGCATCTTGTCAAAACCATTTTCGACCTTTCATGGATGTTCATCTCCTTTTGACCTCCTAAATCATGAAAGACTTCCCTCCTCTGCACATCTCACAACATTTTATTGAAGCTCTCCTTCTGATAATCTTCATTCCCGTGGTTGTAGAAGTAATAAAGCAAAAGAAGAGCAAGCGGCAACAAAGTCGACTCCTTTAACGAAGGGTTCTCCAAAGAGGACCCCTCACCCTCCACACCCGATCCAAATATCCAAATACACGATCCACATGCAAGACTATGGACCGTTCGAATTTCCAAAGGGGATTTGTTCAGCGACAATGCTGCTCACGGCCATACTACCCTGAAAACGCCTGATCTCGTCTGATCTCGGAAGCTAAGCAGGGTTGGGCCTGGTTCGTACCTGGATGGGAGACCGCTTTGGAATACCAGGTGCTGTAAGCATCTTGTCAAAACCATTTTCGACATTTCATGGATGTTCATCTCCTTTTGACCTCCTAAATCATGAAAGACTTCCCTCCTCTGCACATCTCACAACATTTTATTGAAGCTCTCCTTCTGATAATCTTCATTCCCGTAGTTGTAGAAGTAATAAAGCAAAAGAAGAGCAAGCGGCAACAAAGTCGACTCCTTTAACGAAGGGTTCTCCAAAGAGGACCCCTCACCCTCCACACCCGATCCAAATATCCAAATACACGATCCACATGCAAGACTATGGACCGTTCGAATTTCCAAAGGGGATTTGTTCAGCGACAATGTTGCTCACGGCCATACTACCCTGAAAACGCCCGATCTCGTCTGATCTTGGAGGCTAAGCAGGGTTGGGCCTGGTTAGTACCTGGATGGGAGACCGCTTGGGAATACCAGGTGCTGTAAGCATCTTGTCAAAACCATTTTCGACATTTCATGGATGTTCATCTCCTTTTGACCTCCTAAATCATGAAAGACTTCCCTCCTCTGCACATCTCACAACATTTTATTGAAGCTCTCCTTCCGATAATCTTCATTCCCTTAGTTGTAGAAGTAATAAAGCAAAAGAAGAGCAAGCGGCAACAAAGTCTACCGTAATTACTCGAATATAACACGCAGGTTTTTGCAAAATAATTAATTCCAATAGTTGGGGGTGCGTGTTATAATCAAAAACTTTTTTTTTTTTTTTTTTTTTTTTTTTTTTGTGTCTTGTTACATGGCCCTTAGCCTGGTGCTTTTTCTTGCCAAATAAATTGAATTGAAATTGAATTGAATAAAATAAATTACAAATTTTCGATCGAAAAAAAGCATTGTCAAACTCACTTTGACGCACGGATTTTACGTCATCTCGTAGAGCCGACGCACGGATTTTACGTCATCTCGTAGAGCCGACGCACGGATTTTACGTCATCTCGTGAAGCCGAGACCACCACTGCCCCCCTCTAGCCTCGTACCCGTCTCAGTTCACCCTCTCTCAGTTCAGTGTTATAATCAATAACTAAAATAAATTACAAATTTTCGATCGAAAAAAGCATTGTCAAACTCACTTTGACGCACGGATTTTACGTCATCTCGTAAAGCCAATCGGATGATGTGTTGTGGGAGGAAGAGGAAGTGGATGAAGGAAGCGTGGACGTTGATAGGATTCTCAATGAAGAGATGTATGAGAGGACAGACAAAGAGAGAGAGGAACTTTTCATTTGAAGGATTCTAATGAATAAATTTGTTTGAACAAAACAATCGTGAAACGAAGAAAAAAAGGTAAGATTTCTGATTTTCGTCAGCGGGAAATTTTAGGTGCGCACTATATTCGAGTACTGCGTTTTTCCAGATTTTTTTGGCCCAAAGTTATACCTGCGTGTTATTTTCGAGTGCGCGTTATATTCGAGTAATTACGGTACTCCTTTAACGAAGGGTTCTCCAAAGAGGACCCCTCACCCTCCATACCCGATCCAAATATCCAAATACACGATCCACATGCAAGACTATGGACCGTTCGAATTTCCAAAGGGGATTTGTTCAGCGACAATGTTGCTCACGGCCATACTACCCTGAAAACGCCCGATCTTGTCTGATCTTGGAAGCTAAGCAGGGTTGGGCCTGGTTAGTACCTGGATGGGAGACCGCTTGGGAATACCAGGTGCTGTAAGCATCTTGTCAAAACCATTTTCGACATTTCATGGATGTTCATCTCCTTTTGACCTCCTAAATCATGAAAGACTTCCCTCCTCTGCACATCTCACAACATTTTATTGAAGCTCTCCTTCTGATAATCTTCATTCCCGTAGTTGTAGAAGTAATAAAGCAAAAGAAGAGCAAGCGGCAACAAAGTCGACTCCTTTAACGAAGGGTTCTCCAAAGAGGACCCCTCACCCTCCACACCCGATCCAAATATCCAAATACACGATCCACATGCAAGACTATGGACCGTTCAGATTTCCAAAGGGGATTTGTTCAGCAACAATGTTGCTCACGGCCATACTACCCTGAAAACGCCCGATCTCGTCTGATCTCGGAAGCTAAGCAGGGTTGGGCCTGGTTAGTACCTGGATGGGAGACCGCTTGGGAATACCAGGTGCTGTAAGCATCTTGTCAAAACCATTTTCGACATTTCATGGATGTTCATCTCCTTTTGACCTCCTAAATCATGAAAGACTTCCCTCCTCTGCACATCTCACAACATTTTATTGAAGCTCTCCTTCTGATAATCTTCATTCCCGTAGTTGTAGAAGTAATAAAGCAAAAGAAGAGCAAGCGGCAACAAAGTCGACTCCTTTAACGAAGGGTTCTCCAAAGAGGACCCCTCACCCTCCACACCCGATCCAAATATCCAAATACACGATCCACATGCAAGACTATGGACCGTTCAGATTTCCAAAGGGGATTTGTTCAGCAACAATGTTGCTCACGGCCATACTACCCTGAAAACGCCCGATCTCGTCTGATCTCGGAAGCTAAGCAGGGTTGGGCCTGGTTAGTACCTGGATGGGAGACCGCTTGGGAATACCAGGTGCTGTAAGCATCTTGTCAAAACCATTTTCGACATTTCATGGATGTTCATCTCCTTTTGACCTCCTAAATCATGAAAGACTTCCCTCCTCTGCACATCTCACAACATTTTATTGAAGCTCTCCTTCTGATAATCTTCATTCCCGTAGTTATAGAAGTAATAAAGCAAAAGAAGAGCAAGCGGCAACAAAGTCGACTCCTTTAACGAAGGGTTCTCCAAAGAGGACCCCTCACCCTCCACACCCGATCCAAATATCCAAATACACGATCCACATGCAAGGCTATGGACCGTTCGGATTTCCAAAGGGGATTTGTTCAGCGACAATGTCGCTCACGGCCATACTACCCTGAAAACGCCCGATCTCGTCTGATCTCGGAAGATAAGCAGGGTCGGGCCTGTTTAGTACCTGGATGGGAGACCGCTTGGGAATACCAGGTGCTGTAAGCATCTTGTCAAAACCATTTTCGACCTTTCATGGATGTTCATCTCCTTTTGACCTCCTAAATCATGAAAGACTTCCCTCCTCTGCACATCTCACAACATTTTATTGAAGCTCTCCTTCTGATAATCTTCATTCCCGTGGTTGTAGAAGTAATAAAGCAAAAGAAGAGCAAGCGGCAACAAAGTCGACTCCTTTAACGAAGGGTTCTCCAAAGAGGACCCCTCACCCTCCACACCCGATCCAAATATCCAAATACACGATCCACATGCAAGACTATGGACCGTTCGAATTTCCAAAGGGGATTTGTTCAGCGACAATGTTGCTCACGGCCATACTACCCTGAAAACGCCCGATCTCGTCTGATCTCGGAAGCTAAGCAGGGTTGGCCCTGGTTAGTACCTGGATGGGAGACCGGTTTGGAATACCAGGTGCTGTAAGCATCTTGTCAAAACCATTTTCGACATTTCATGGATGTTCATCTCCTTTTGACCTCCTAAATCATGAAAGACTTCCCTCCTCTGCACATCTCACAACATTTTATTGAAGCTCTCCTTCTGATAATCTTCATTCCCGTAGTTGTAGAAGTAATAAAGCAAAAGAAGAGCAAGCGGCAACAAAGTCGACTCCTTTAACGAAGGGTTCTCCAAAGAGGACACCTCACCCTCCACACCCGATCCAAATATCCAAATACACGATCCACATGCAAGACTATGGACCGTTCGAATTTCCAAAGGGGATTTGTTCAGCGACAATGTTGCTCACGGCCATACTACCCTGAAAACGCCCGATCTCGTCTGATCTTGGAAGCTAAGCAGGGTTGGGCCTGGTTAGTACCTGGATGGGAGACCGCTTGGGAATACCAGGTGCTGTAAGCATCTTTTCAAAACCATTTTCGACATTTCATGGATGTTCATCTCCTTTTGACCTCCTAAATCATGAAAGACTTCCCTCCTCTGCACATCTCACAACATTTTATTGAAGCTCTCCTTCTGATAATCTTCATTCCCTTAGTTGTAGAAGTAATAAAGCAAAAGAAGAGCAAGCGGCAACAAAGTCGACTCCTTTAACGAAGGGTTCTCCAAAGAGGACCCCTCACCCTCCACACCCGATCCAAATATCCAAATACACGATCCACATGCAAGACTATGGACCGTTCGGATTTCCAAAGGGGATTTGTTCAGCGACAATGTTGCTCACGGCCATACTACCCTGAAAACGCCCGATCTCGTCTGATCTCGGAAGCTAAGCAGGGTTGGGCCTGGTTAGTACCTGGATGGGAGACCGCTTGGGAATACCAGGTGCTGTAAGCATCTTGTCAAAACCATTTTCGACCTTTCATGGATGTTCATCTCCTTTTGACCTCCTAAATCATGAAAGACTTCCCTCCTCTGCACATCTCACAACATTTTATTGAAGCTCTCCTTCTGATAATCTTCATTCCCTTAGTTGTAGAAGTAATAAAGCAAAAGAAGAGCAAGCGGCAACAAAGTCGACTCCTTTAACGAAGGGTTCTCCAAAGAGGACCCCTCACCCTCCACACCCGATCCAAATATCCAAATACACGATCCACATGCAAGACTATGGACCGTTCGGATTTCCAAAGGGGATTTGTTCAGCGACAATGTTGCTCACGGCCATACTACCCTGAAAACGCCCGATCTCGTCTGATCTCGGAAGATAAGCAGGGTTGGGCCTGGTTAGTACCTGGATGGGAGACCGCTTGGGAATACCAGGTGCTGTAAGCATCTTGTCAAAACCATTTTCGACCTTTCATGGATGTTCATCTCCTTTTGACCCCCTAAATCATGAAAGACTTCCCTCCTCTGCACATCTCACAACATTTTATTGAAGCTCTCCTTCTGATAATCTTCATTCCCGTGGTTGTAGAAGTAATAAAGCAAAAGAAGAGCAAGCGGCAACAAAGTCGACTCCTTTAACGAAGGGTTCTCCAAAGAGGACCCCTCACCCTCCACACCCGATCCAAATATCCAAATACACGATCCACATGCAAGACTATGGACCGTTCGAATTTCCAAAGGGGATTTGTTCAGCGACAATGTTGCTCACGGCCATACTACCCTGAAAACGCCCGATCTCGTCTGATCTCGGAAGCTAAGCAGGGTTGGCCCTGGTTAGTACCTGGATGGGAGACCGGTTTGGAATACCAGGTGCTGTAAGCATCTTGTCAAAACCATTTTCGACATTTCATGGATGTTCATCTCCTTTTGACCTCCTAAATCATGAAAGACTTCCCTCCTCTGCACATCTCACAACATTTTATTGAAGCTCTCCTTCTGATAATCTTCATTCCCGTAGTTGTAGAAGTAATAAAGCAAAAGAAGAGCAAGCGGCAACAAAGTCGACTCCTTTAACGAAGGGTTCTCCAAAGAGGACACCTCACCCTCCACACCCGATCCAAATATCCAAATACACGATCCACATGCAAGACTATGGACCGTTCGAATTTCCAAAGGGGATTTGTTCAGCGACAATGTTGCTCACGGCCATACTACCCTGAAAACGCCCGATCTCGTCTGATCTTGGAAGCTAAGCAGGGTTGGGCCTGGTTAGTACCTGGATGGGAGACCGCTTGGGAATACCAGGTGCTGTAAGCATCTTTTCAAAACCATTTTCGACATTTCATGGATGTTCATCTCCTTTTGACCTCCTAAATCATGAAAGACTTCCCTCCTCTGCACATCTCACAACATTTTATTGAAGCTCTCCTTCTGATAATCTTCATTCCCTTAGTTGTAGAAGTAATAAAGCAAAAGAAGAGCAAGCGGCAACAAAGTCGACTCCTTTAACGAAGGGTTCTCCAAAGAGGACCCCTCACCCTCCACACCCGATCCAAATATCCAAATACACGATCCACATGCAAGACTATGGACCGTTCGGATTTCCAAAGGGGATTTGTTCAGCGACAATGTTGCTCACGGCCATACTACCCTGAAAACGCCCGATCTCGTCTGATCTTGGAAGCTAAGCAGGGTTGGGCCTGGTTAGTACCTGGATGGGAGACCGCTTGGGAATACCAGGTGCTGTAAGCATCTTGTCAAAACCATTTTCGACCTTTCATGGATGTTCATCTCCTTTTGACCTCCTAAATCATGAAAGACTTCCCTCCTCTGCACATCTCACAACATTTTATTGAAGCTCTCCTTCTGATAATCTTCATTCCCTTAGTTGTAGAAGTAATAAAGCAAAAGAAGAGCAAGCGGCAACAAAGTCGACTCCTTTAACGAAGGGTTCTCCAAAGAGGACCCCTCACCCTCCACACCCGATCCAAATATCCAAATACACGATCCACATGCAAGACTATGGACCGTTCGGATTTCCAAAGGGGATTTGTTCAGCGACAATGTTGCTCACGGCCATACTACCCTGAAAACGCCCGATCTCGTCTGATCTTGGAAGCTAAGCAGGGTTGGGCCTGGTTAGTACCTGGATGGGAGACCGCTTGGGAATACCAGGTGCTGTAAGCATCTTTTCAAAACCATTTTCGACATTTCATGGATGTTCATCTCCTTTTGACCTCCTAAATCATGAAAGACTTCCCTCCTCTGCACATCTCACAACATTTTATTGAAGCTCTCCTTCTGATAATCTTCATTCCCTTAGTTGTAGAAGTAATAAAGCAAAAGAAGAGCAAGCGGCAACAAAGTCGACTCCTTTAACGAAGGGTTCTCCAAAGAGGACCCCTCACCCTCCACACCCGATCCAAATATCCAAATACACGATCCACATGCAAGACTATGGACCGTTCGGATTTCCAAAGGGGATTTGTTCAGCGACAATGTTGCTCACGGCCATACTACCCTGAAAACGCCCGATCTCGTCTGATCTCGGAAGCTAAGCAGGGTTGGGCCTGGTTAGTACCTGGATGGGAGACCGCTTGGGAATACCAGGTGCTGTAAGCATCTTGTCAAAACCATTTTCGACCTTTCATGGATGTTCATCTCCTTTTGACCTCCTAAATCATGAAAGACTTCCCTCCTCTGCACATCTCACAACATTTTATTGAAGCTCTCCTTCTGATAATCTTCATTCCCTTAGTTGTAGAAGTAATAAAGCAAAAGAAGAGCAAGCGGCAACAAAGTCGACTCCTTTAACGAAGGGTTCTCCAAAGAGGACCCCTCACCCTCCACACCCGATCCAAATATCCAAATACACGATCCACATGCAAGACTATGGACCGTTCGGATTTCCAAAGGGGATTTGTTCAGCGACAATGTTGCTCACGGCCATACTACCCTGAAAACGCCCGATCTCGTCTGATCTCGGAAGCTAAGCAGGGTTGGGCCTGGTTAGTACCTGGATGGGAGACCGCTTGGGAATACCAGGTGCTGTAAGCATCTTGTCAAAACCATTTTCGACCTTTCATGGATGTTCATCTCCTTTTGACCTCCTAAATCATGAAAGACTTCCCTCCTCTGCACATCTCACAACATTTTATTGAAGCTCTCCTTCTGATAATCTTCATTCCCTTAGTTGTAGAAGTAATAAAGCAAAATAAGAGCAAGCGGCAACAAAGTCGACTCCTTTAACGAAGGGTTCTCCAAAGAGGACCCCTCACCCTCCACAACCGATCCAAATATCCAAATACACGATCCACATGCAAGACTATGGACCGTTCGGATTTCCAAAGGGGATTTGTTCAGCGACAATGTTGCTCACGGCCATACTACCCTGAAAACGCCCGATCTCGTCTGATCTCGGAAGCTAAGCAGGGTTGGGCCTGGTTAGTACCTGGATGGGAGACCGCTTGGGAATACCAGGTGCTGTAAGCATCTTGTCAAAACCATTTTCGACATTTCATGGATGTTCATCTCCTTTTGACCTCCTAAATCATGAAAGACTTCCCTCCACTGCACATCTCACAACATTTTATTGAAGCTCTCCTTCTGATAATCTTCATTCCCGTAGTTGTAGAAGTAATAAAGCAAAAGAAGAGCAAGCGGCAACAAAGTCGACTCCTTTAACGAAGGGTTCTCCAAAGAGGACCCCTCACCCTCCACACCCGATCCAAATATCCAAATACACGATCCACATGCAAGACTATGGACCGTTCGGATTTCCAAAGGGGATTTGTTCAGCGACAATGTTGCTCACGGCCATACTACCCTGAAAACGCCCGATCTCGTCTGATCTCGGAAGATAAGCAGGGTTGGGCCTGGTTAGTACCTGGATGGGAGACCGCTTGGGAATACCAGGTGCTGTAAGCATCTTGTCAAAACCATTTTCGACCTTTCATGGATGTTCATCTCCTTTTGACCTCCTAAATCATGAAAGACTTCCCTCCTCTGCACATCTCACAACATTTTATTGAAGCTCTCCTTCTGATAATCTTCATTCCCGTGGTTGTAGAAGTAATAAAGCAAAAGAAGAGCAAGCGGCAACAAAGTCGACTCCTTTAACGAAGGGTTCTCCAATGAGGACCCCTCACCCTCCACACCCGATCCAAATATCCAAATACACGATCCACATGCAAGACTATGGACCGTTCGAATTTCCAAAGGGGATTTGTTCAGCGACAATGTTGCTCACGGCCATACTACCCTGAAAACGCCCGATCTCGTCTGATCTCGGAAGCTAAGCAGGGTTGGCCCTGGTTAGTACCTGGATGGGAGACTGGTTTGGAATACCAGGTGCTGTAAGCATCTTGTCAAAACCATTTTCGACATTTCATGGATGTTCATCTCCTTTTGACCTCCTAAATCATGAAAGACTTCCCTCCTCTGCACATCTCACAACATTTTATTGAAGCTCTCCTTCTGATAATCTTCATTCCCGTAGTTGTAGAAGTAATAAAGCAAAAGAAGAGCAAGCGGCAACAAAGTCGACTCCTTTAACGAAGGGTTCTCCAAAGAGGACACCTCACCCTCCACACCCGATCCAAATATCCAAATACACGATCCACATGCAAGACTATGGACCGTTCGAATTTCCAAAGGGGATTTGTTCAGCAACAATGTTGCTCACGGCCATACTACCCTGAAAACGCCCGATCTCGTCTGATCTTGGAAGCTAAGCAGGGTTGGGCCTGGTTAGTACCTGGATGGGAGACCGCTTGGGAATACCAGGTGCTGTAAGCATCTTTTCAAAACCATTTTCGACATTTCATGGATGTTCATCTCCTTTTGACCTCCTAAATCATGAAAGACTTCCCTCCTCTGCACATCTCACAACATTTTATTGAAGCTCTCCTTCTGATAATCTTCATTCCCTTAGTTGTAGAAGTAATAAAGCAAAAGAAGAGCAAGCGGCAACAAAGTCGACTCCTTTAACGAAGGGTTCTCCAAAGAGGACCCCTCACCCTCCAAACCCGATCCAAAGATCCAAATACACGATCCACATGCAAGACTATGGACCGTTCGGATTTCCAAAGGGGATTTGTTCAGCGACAATGTTGCTCACGGCCATACTACCCTGAAAACGCCCGATCTCGTCTGATCTCGGAAGATAAGCAGGGTTGGGCCTGGTTAGTACCTGGATGGGAGACCGCTTGGGAATACCAGGTGCTGTAAGCATCTTGTCAAAACCATTTTCGACCTTTCATGGATGTTCATCTCCTTTTGACCTCCTAAATCATGAAAGACTTCCCTCCTCTGCACATCTCACAACATTTTATTGAAGCTCTCCTTCTGATAATCTTCATTCCCGTGGTTGTAGAAGTAATAAAGCAAAAGAAGAGCAAGCGGCAACAAAGTCGACTCCTTTAACGAAGGGTTCTCCAAAGAGGACCCCTCACCCTCCACACCCGATCCAAATATCCAAATACACGATCCACATGCAAGACTATGGACCGTTCGAATTTCCAAAGGGGATTTGTTCAGCGACAATGTTGCTCACGGCCATACTACCCTGAAAACGCCCGATCTCGTCTGATCTCGGAAGCTAAGCAGGGTTGGCCCTGGTTAGTACCTGGATGGGAGACCGGTTTGGAATACCAGGTGCTGTAAGCATCTTGTCAAAACCATTTTCGACATTTCATGGATGTTCATCTCCTTTTGACCTCCTAAATCATGAAAGACTTCCCTCCTCTGCACATCTCACAACATTTTATTGAAGCTCTCCTTCTGATAATCTTCATTCCCGTAGTTGTAGAAGTAATAAAGCAAAAGAAGAGCAAGCGGCAACAAAGTCGACTCCTTTAACGAAGGGTTCTCCAAAGAGGACCCCTCACCCTCCACACCCGATCCAAATATCCAAATACACGATCCACATGCAAGACTATGGACCGTTCGAATTTCCAAAGGGGATTTGTTCAGCGACAATGTTGCTCACGGCCATACTACCCTGAAAACGCCCGATCTCGTCTGATCTCGTAAGCTAAGCAGGGTTGGGCCTGGTTAGTACCTGGATGGGAGACCGCTTGGGAATACCAGGTGCTGTAAGCATCTTGTCAAAACCATTTTCGACATTTCATGGATGTTCATCTCCTTTTGACCTCCTAAATCATGAAAGACTTCCCTCCTCTGCACATCTCACAACATTTTATTGAAGCTCTCCTTCTGATAATCTTCATTCCCGTGGTTGTAGAAGTAATAAAGCAAAAGAAGAGCAAGCGGCAACAAAGTCGACTCCTTTAACGAAGGGTTCTCCAAAGAGGACCCCTCACCCTCCACACCCGATCCAAATATCCAAATCCACGATCCACATGCAAGACTATGGACCGTTCGGATTTCCAAAGGGGATTTGTTCAGCGTCAATGTTGCTCACGGACATACTACCCTGAAAACGCCCGATCTTGTCTGATCTCGGAAGCTAAGCAGGGTTGGGCCTGGTTAGTACCTGGATGGGAGATCGCTTGGGAATACCAGGTGCTGTAAGCATCTTGTCAAAACCATTTTCGACATTTCATGGATGTTCATCTCCTTTTGACCTCCTAAATCATGAAAGACTTCCCTCCTCTGCGCATCTCACAACATTTTATTGAAGCTCTCCTTCTGATAATCTTCATTCCCGTGGTTGTAGAAGTAATAAAGCAAAAGAAGAGCAAGCGGCAGCAAAGTCGACTCCTTTAACGAAGGGTTCTCCAAAGAGGACCCCTCACCCTCCACACCCGATCCAAATATCCAAATACACGATCCACATGCAAGACTATGGACCGTTCAGATTTCCAAAGGGGATTTGTTCAGCGACAATGTTGCTCACGGCCATACTACCCTGAAAACGCCCGATCTCGTCTGATCTCGGAAGCTAAGCAGGGTTGGGCCTGGTTAGTACCTGGATGGGAGACCGCTTGGGAATACCAGGTGCTGTAAGCATCTTGTCAAAACCATTTTCGACATTTCATGGATGTTCATCTCCTTTTGACCTCCTAAATCATGAAAGACTTCCCTCCTCTGCACATCTCACAACATTTTATTGAAGCTCTCCTTCTGATAATCTTCATTCCCGTGGTTGTAGAAGTAATAAAGCAAAAGAAGAGCAAGCGGCAACAAAGTCGACTCCTTTAACGAAGGGTTCTCCAAAGAGGACCCCTCACCCTCCACACCCGATCCAAATATCCAAATCCACGATCCACATGCAAGACTATGGACCGTTCGGATTTCCAAAGGGGATTTGTTCAGCGACAATGTTGCTCACGGCCATACTACCCTAAAAAACGCCCGATCTCGTCTGATCTCGGAAGCTAAGCAGGGTTGGGCCTGGTTAGTACCTTGATGGGAGACCGCTTGGGAATACCAGGTGCTGTAAGCATCTTGTCAAAACCATTTTCGACATTTCATGGATGTTCATCTCCTTTTGACCTCCTAAATCATGAAAGACTTCCCTCCTCTGCACATCTCACAACATTTTATTGAAGCTCTCCTTCTGATAATCTTCATTCCCGTGGTTGTAGAAGTAATAAAGCAAAAGAAGAGCAAGCGGCAACAAAGTCGACTCCTTTAACGACGGGTTCTCCAAAGAGGACCCCTCACCCTCCACACCCGATCCAAATATCCAAATACACGATCCACATGCAAGACTATGGACCGTTCGGATTTCCAAAGGGGATTTGTTCAGCGACAATGTTGCTCACGGCCATACTACCCTAAAAAACACCCGATCTCGTCTGATCTCGGAATTTAAGCAGGGTTGGGCCTGGTTAGTACCTGGATGGGAGACCGCTTGGGAATACCAGGTGTTGTAAGCATCTTGTCAAAACCATTTTCGACATTTCATGGATGTTCATCTCCTTTTGACCTCCTAAATCATGAAAGACTTCCCTCCTCTGCACATCTCACAACATTTTATTGAAGCTCTCCTTCTGATAATCTTCATTCCCGTAGTTGTAGAAGTAATAAAGCAAAAGAAGAGCAAGCGGCAACAAAGTCGACTCCTTTAACGAAGGGTTCTCCAAAGAGGAACCCTCACCCTCCACACCCGATCCAAATATCCAAATACACGATCCACATGCAAGACTATGGACCGTTCGGATTTCCAAAGGGGATTTGTTCAGCGACAATGTTGCTCACGGCCATACTACACTGAAAACGCCCGGTCTCGTCTGATCTCGGAAGCTAAGCAGGGTTGGGCCTGGTTAGTACCTGGATGGGAGACCGCTTGGGAATACCAGGTGCTGTAAGCATCTTGTCAAAACCATTTTCGACATTTTATGGATGTTCATCTCCTTTTGACCTCCTAAATCATGAAAGACTTCCCTCCTCTGCACATCTCACAACATTTTATTGAAGCTCTCCTTCTGATAATCTTCATTCCCGTGGTTGTAGAAGTAATAAAGCAAAAGAAGAGCAAGCGGCAACAAAGTCGACTCCTTTAACGAAGGGTTCTCCAAAGAGGAACCCTCACCCTCCACACCCGATCCAAATATCCAAATACACGATCCACATGCAAGACTATGGACCGTTCGGATTTCCAAAGGGGATTTGTTCAGCGACAATGTTGCTCACGGCCATACTACCCTGAAAACGCCCGATCTCGTCTGATCTCGGAAGCTAAGCAGGGTTGGGCCTGGCTAGTACCTGGATGGGAGACCGCTTGGGAATACCAGGTGCTGTAAGCATCTTGTCAAAACCATTTTCGACATTTCATGGATGTTCATCTCCTTTTGACCTCCTAAATCATGAAAGACTTCCCTCCTCTGCACATCTCACAACATTTTATTGAAGCTCTCCTTCTGATAATCTTCATTCCCGTGGTTGTAGAAGTAATAAAGCAAAAGAAGAGCAAGCGGCAACAAAGTCGACTCCTTTAACGAAGGGTTCTCCAAAGAGGACCCCTCACCCTCCACACCCGATCCAAATATCCAAATACACGATCCACATGCAAGACTATGGACCGTTCGGATTTCCAAAGGGGATTTGTTCAGTGACAATGTTGCTCACGGCCATACTACCCTGAAAATGCCCGATCTCGACCGATTTCGGAAGCTAAGCAAGTTTGGGCCTGGTTAGTACCTGGATGGGAGACCGCTTGGGATTACCAGGTGCTGTAAGCATCTTGTCAAAACCATTTTCGACATTTCATGGATGTTCATCTCCTTTTGACCTCCTAAATCATGAAAGACTTCCCTCCTCTGCACATCTCACAACATTTTATTGAAGCTCTCCTTCTGATAATCTTCATTCCCGTGGTTGTAGAAGTAATAAAGCAAAAGAAGAGCAAGCGGCAACCAAGTCGACTCCTTTAACGAAGGGTTCTCCAAAGAGGACCCCTCACCCTCCACACCCGATCCAAATATCCAAATACACGATCCACATGCAAGACTATGGACCGTTCGAATTTCCAAAGGGGATTTGTTCAGCGACAATGTTGCTCACGGCCATACTACCCTGAAAACGCCCGATCTCGTCTGATCTCGGAAGCTAAGCAGGGTTGGGCCTGGTTAGTACCTGGATGGGAGACCGCTTGGGAATACCAGGTGCTGTAAGCATCTTGTCAAAACCATTTTCGACCTTTCATGGATGTTCATCTCCTTTTGACCTCCTAAATCATGAAAGACTTCCCTCCTCTGCACATCTCACAACATTTTATTGAAGCTCTCCTTCTGATAATCTTCATTCCCGTGGTTGTAGAAGTAATAAAGCAAAAGAAGAGCAAGCGGCAACAAAGTCGACTCCTTTAACGAAGGGTTCTCCAAAGAGGACCCCTCTCCCTCCACACCCGATCCAAATATCCAAATACACGATCCACATGCAAGACTATGGACCGTTCGAATTTCCAAAGGGGATTTGTTCAGCGACAATGTTGCTCACGGCCATACTACCCTGAAAACGCCCGATCTCGTCTGATCTCCGAAGCTAAGCAGGGTTGGGCCTGGTTAGTACCTGGATGGGAGACCGCTTGGGAATACCAGGTGCTGTAAGCATCTTGTCAAAACCATTTTCGACATTTCATGGATGTTCATCTCCTTTTGACCTCCTAAATCATGAAAGACTTCCCTCCTCTGCACATCTCACAACATTTTATTGAAGCTCTCCTTCTGATAATCTTCATTCCCGTGGTTGTAGAAGTAATAAAGCAAAAGAAGAGCAAGCGGCAACAAAGTCGACTCCTTTAACGAAGGGTTCTCCAAAGAGGACCCCTCACCCTCCACACCCGATCCAAATATCCAAATACACGATCCACATGCAAGACTATGGACCGTTCGAATTTCCAAAGGGGATTTGTTCAGCGACAATGTTGCTCACGGCCATACTACCCTGAAAACGCCCGATCTCGTCTGATCTCGGAAGCTAAGCAGGGTTGGGCCTGGTTAGTACCTGGATCGGAGACCGCTTTGGAATACCAGGTGCTGTAAGCATCTTGTCAAAACCATTTTCGACATTTCATGGATGTTCATCTCCTTTTGACCTCCTAAATCATGAAAGACTTCCCTCCTCTGCACATCTCACAACATTTTATTGAAGCTCTCCTTCCGATAATCTTCATTCCCTTAGTTGTAGAAGTAATAAAGCAAAAGAAGAGCAAGCGGCAACAAAGTCTACCGTAATTACTCGAATATAACACGCAGGTTTTTGCAAAATAATTAATTCCAATAGTTGGGGGTGCGTGTTATAATCAAAAACTATTTTTTTTTTTTTTGTGTCTTGTTACATGGCCCTTAGCCTGGTGCTTTTTCTTGCCAAATAAATTGAATTGAAATTGAATTGAATAAAATAAATTACAAATTTTCGATCGAAAAAAGCATTGTCAAACTCACTTTGACGCACGGATTTTACGTCATCTCGTAGAGCCGACGCACGGATTTTACGTCATCTCGTGAAGCCGAGACCACCACTGCCCCCCTCTAGCCTCGTACCCGTCTCAGTTCACCCTCTCTCAGTTCAGTGTTATAATCAATAACTAAAATAAATTACAAATTTTCGATCGAAAAAAGCATTGTCAAACTCACTTTGACGCACAGATTTTACGTCATCTCGTAAAGCCAATCGGATGATGTGTTGTGGGAGGAAGAGGAAGTGGATGAAGGAAGCGTGGACGTTGATAGGATTCTCAATGAAGAGATGTATGAGAGGACAGACAAAGAGAGAGAGGAACTTTTCATTTGAAGGATTCTAATGAATAAATTTGTTTGAACAAAACAATCGTGAAACGAAGAAAAAAAGGTAAGATTTCTGATTTTCGTCAGCGGGAAATTTTAGGTGCGCACTATATTCGAGGAATGCGTTTTTCCAGATTTTTTTGGCCCAAAGTTATACCTGCGTGTTATTTTCGAGTGCGCGTTATATTCGAGTAATTACGGTACTCCTTTAACGAAGGGTTCTCCAAAGAGGACCCCTCACCCTCCATACCCGATCCAAATATCCAAATACACGATCCACATGCAAGACTATGGACCGTTCGAATTTCCAAAGGGGATTTGTTCAGCGACAATGTTGCTCACGGCCATACTACCCTGAAAACGCCCAATCTTGTCTGATCTCGGAAGCTAAGCAGGGTTGGGCCTGGTTAGTACCTGGATGGGAGACCGCTTGGGAATACCAGGTGCTGTAAGCATCTTGTCAAAACCATTTTCGACATTTCATGGATGTTCATCTCCTTTTGACCTCCTAAATCATGAAAGACTTCCCTCCTCTGCACATCTCACAACATTTTATTGAAGCTCTCCTTCTGATAATCTTCATTCCCGTAGTTGTAGAAGTAATAAAGCAAAAGAAGAGCAAGCGGCAACAAAGTCGACTCCTTTAACGAAGGGTTCTCCAAAGAGGACCCCTCACCCTCCACACCCGATCCAAATATCCAAATACACGATCCACATGCAAGACTATGGACCGTTCAGATTTCCAAAGGGGATTTGTTCAGCGAAAATGTTGCTCACGGCCATACTACCCTGAAAACGCCCGATCTTGTCTGATCTCGGAAGCTAAGCAGGGTTGGGCCTGGTTAGTACCTGGATGGGAGACCGCTTGGGAATACCAGGTGCTGTAAGAATCTTGTCAAAACCATTTTCGACATTTCATGGATGTTCATCTCCTTTTGACCTCCTAAATCATGAAAGACTTCCCTCCTCTGCACATCTCACAACATTTTATTGAAGCTCTCCTTCTGATAATCTTCATTCCCGTAGTTGTAGAAGTAATAAAGCAAAAGAAGAGCAAGCGGCAACAAAGTCGACTCCTTTAACGAAGGGTTCTCCAAAGAGGACCCCTCACCCTCCACACCCGATCCAAATATCCAAATACACGATCCACATGCAAGACTATGGACCGTTCGGATTTCCAAAGGGGATTTGTTCAGCGACAATGTCGCTCACGGCCATACTACCCTGAAAACGCCCGATCTCGTCTGATCTCGGAAGCTAAGCAGGGTTGGGCCTGGTTAGTACCTGGATGGGAGACCACTTGGGAATACCAGGTGCTGTAAGCATCTTGTCAAAACCATTTTCGACATTTCATGGATGTTCATCTCCTTTTGACCTCCTAAATCATGAAAGACTTCCCTCCACTGCACATCTCACAACATTTTATTGAAGCTCTCCTTCTGATAATCTTCATTCCCGTAGTTGTAGAAGTAATAAAGCAAAAGAAGAGCAAGCGGCAACAAAGTCGACTCCTTTAACGAAGGGTTCTCCAAAGAGGACCCCTCACCCTCCACACCCGATCCAAATATCCAAATACACGATCCACATGCAAGACTATGGACCGTTCGGATTTCCAAAGGGGATTTGTTCAGCGACAATGTTGCTCACGGCCATACTACCCTGAAAACGCCCGATCTCGTCTGATCTCGGAAGATAAGCAGGGTTGGGCCTGGTTAGTACCTGGATGGGAGACCGCTTGGAAATACCAGGTGCTGTAAGCATCTTGTCAAAACCATTTTCGACCTTTCATGGATGTTCATCTCCTTTTGACCTCCTAAATCATGAAAGACTTCCCTCCTCTGCACATCTCACAACATTTTATTGAAGCTCTCCTTCTGATAATCTTCATTCCCGTGGTTGTAGAAGTAATAAAGCAAAAGAAGAGCAAGCGGCAACAAAGTCGACTCCTTTAACGAAGGGTTCTCCAAAGAGGACCCCTCACCCTCCACACCCGATCCAAATATCCAAATACACGATCCACATGCAAGACTATGGACCGTTCGAATTTCCAAAGGGGATTTGTTCAGCGACAATGTTGCTCACGGCCATACTACCCTGAAAACGCCCGATCTCGTCTGATCTCGGAAGCTAAGCAGGGTTGGGCCTGGTTAGTACCTGGATGGGAGACCGCTTGGGAATACCAGGTGCTGTAAGCATCTTTTCAAAACCATTTTCGACATTTCATGGATGTTCATCTCCTTTTGACCTCCTAAATCATGAAAGACTTCCCTCCTCTGCACATCTCACAACATTTTATTGAAGCTCTCCTTCTGATAATCTTCATTCCCTTAGTTGTAGAAGTAATAAAGCAAAAGAAGAGCAAGCGGCAACAAAGTCGACTCCTTTAACGAAGGGTTCTCCAAAGAGGACCCCTCACCCTCCACACCCGATCCAAATATCCAAATACACGATCCACATGCAAGACTATGGACCGTTCGGATTTCCAAAGGGGATTTGTTCAGCGACAATGTTGCTCACGGCCATACTACCCTGAAGACGCCCGATCTCGTCTGATCTCGGAAGCTAAGCAGGGTTGGGCCTGGTTAGTACCTGGATGGGAGACCGCTTGGGAATACCAGGTGCTCTAAGCATCTTGTCAAAACCATTTTCGACCTTTCATGGATGTTCATCTCCTTTTGACCTCCTAAATCATGAAAGACTTCCCTCCTCTGCACATCTCACAACATTTTATTGAAGCTCTCCTTCTGATAATCTTCATTCCCTTAGTTGTAGAAGTAATAAAGCAAAAGAAGAGCAAGCGGCAACAAAGTCGACTCCTTTAACGAAGGGTTCTCCAAAGAGGACCCCTCACCCTCCACACCCGATCCAAATATCCAAATACACGATCCACATGCAAGACTATGGACCGTTCGGATTTCCAAAGGGGATTTGTTCAGCGACAATGTTGCTCACGGCCATACTACCCTGAAAACGCCCGATCTCGTCTGATCTCGGAAGCTAAGCAGGGTTGGGCCTGGTTATTACCTGGGTGGGAGACCGCTTGGGAATACCAGGTGCTGTAAGCATCTTGTCAAAACCATTTTCGACATTTCATGGATGTTCATCTCCTTTTGACCTCCTAAATCATGAAAGACTTCCCTCCTCTGCACATCTCACAACATTTTATTGAAGCTCTCCTTCTGATAATCTTCATTCCCGTGGTTGTAGAAGTAATAAAGCAAAAGAAGAGCAAGCGGCAACAAAGTCGACTCCTTTAACGAAGGGTTCTCCAAAGAGGACCCCTCACCCTCCACACCCAATCCAAATATCCAAATACACGATCCACATGCAAGACTATGGACCGTTCGAATTTCCAAAGGGGATTTGTTCAGCGACAATGTTGCTCACGGCCATACTACCCTGAAAACGCCCGATCTCGTCTGATCTCGGAAGCTAAGCAGGGTTGGCCCTGGTTAGTACCTGGATGGGAGACTGCTTTGGAATACCAGGTGCTGTAAGCATCTTGTCAAAACCATTTTCGACATTTCATGGATGTTCATCTCCTTTTGACCTCCTAAATCATGAAAGACTTCCCTCCTCTGCACATCTCACAACATTTTATTGAAGCTCTCCTTCTGATAATCTTCATTCCCCTAGTTGTAGAAGTAATAAAGCAAAAGAAGAGCAAGCGGCAACAAAGTCGACTCCTTTAACGAAGGGTTCTCCAAAGAGGACACCTCACCCTCCACACCCGATCCAAATATCCAAATACACGATCCACATGCAAGACTATGGACCGTTCGAATTTCCAAAGGGGATTTGTTCAGCGACAATGTCGCTCACGGCCATACTACCCTGAAAACGCCCGATCTCGTCTGATCTCGGAAGCTAAGCAGGGTTGGCCCTGGTTAGTACCTGGATGGGAGACTGCTTTGGAATACCAGGTGCTGTAAGCATCTTGTCAAAACCATTTTCGACATTTCATGGATGTTCATCTCCTTTTGACCTCCTAAATCATGAAAGACTTCCCTCCTCTGCACATCTCACAACATTTTATTGAAGCTCTACTTCTGATAATCTTCATTCCCCTAGTTGTAGAAGTAATAAAGCAAAAGAAGAGCAAGCGGCAACAAAGTCGACTCCTTTAACGAAGGGTTCTCCAAAGAGGACACCTCACCCTCCACACCCGATCCAAATATCCAAATACACGATCCACATGCAAGACTATGGACCGTTCGAATTTCCAAAGGGGATTTGTTCAGCGACAATGTCGCTCACGGCCATACTACCCTGAAAACGCCCGATCTCGTCTGATCTCGGAAGCTAAGCAGGGTTGGGCCTAGTTAGTACCTGGATGGGAGACCGCTTGGGAATACCAGGTGCTGTAAGCATCTTGTCAAAACCATTTTCGACATTTCATGGATGTTCATCTCCTTTTGACCTCCTAAAACATGAAAGACTTCCCTCCTCTGCACATCTCACAACATTTTATTGAAGCTCTCCTTCTGATAATCTTCATTCCCGTAGTTGTAGAAGTAATAAAGCAAAAGAAGAGCAAGCGGCAACAAAGTCGACTCCTTTAACGAAGGGTTCTCCAAAGAGGACCCCTCACCCTCCACACCCGATCCAAATATCCAAATACACGATCCACATGCAAGACTATGGACCGTTCGGATTTCCAAAGGGGATTTGTTCAGCGACAATGTTGCTCACGGCCATACTACCCTGAAAACGCCCGATCTCGTCTGATCTCGGAAGCTAAGCAGGTTTGGGCCTGGTTAGTACCTGGATGGGAGACCGCTTGGGAATACCAGGTGCTGTAAGCATCTTGTCAAAACAATTTTCGACATTTCATGGATGTTCATCTCCTTTTGACCTCCTAAATCATGAAAGACTTCCCTCCTCTGCACATCTCACAACATTTTATTGAAGCTCTCCTTCTGATAATCTTCATTCCCGTAGTTGTAGAAGTAATAAAGCAAAAGAAGAGCAAGCGGCAACAAAGTCGACTCCATTAACGAAGGGTTCTCCAAAGAGGACCCCTCACCCTCCACACCCGATCCAAATATCCAAATACACGATCCACATGCAAGACTATGGACCGTTCGGATTTCCAAAGGGATTTGTTCAGCGACAATGTTGCTCACGGCCATACTACCCTGAAAACGCCCGATCTCGTCTGATCTCGGAAGCTAAGCAGGGTTGGGCCTGGTTAGTACCTGGATGGGAGACCGCTTGGGAATACCAGGTGCTGTAAGCATCTTGTCAAAACAATTTTCGACCTTTCATGGATGTTCATCTCCTTTTGACCTCCTAAATCATGAAAGACTTCCCTCCTCTGCACATCTCACAACATTTTATTGAAGCTCTCCTTCTGATAATCTTCATTCCCGTAGTTGTAGAAGTAATAAAGCAAAAGAAGAGCAAGCGGCAACAAAGTCGACTCCTTTAACGAAGGGTTCTCCAAAGAGGACCCCTGACCCTCCACACCCGATCCAAATATCCAAATACACGATCCACATGCAAGACTATGGACCGTTCGGATTTCCAAAGGGGATTTGTTCAGCGACAATGTTGCTCACGGCCATACTACCCTGAAAACGCCCGATCTCGTCTGATCTCGGAAGCTAAGCAGGGTTGGGCCTGGTTAGTACCTGGATGGGAGACTTCTTGGGAATACCAGGTGCTGTAAGCATCTTGTCAAAACCATTTTCGACATTTCATGGATGTTCATCTCCTTTTGACCTCCTAAATCATGAAAGACTTCCCTCCTCTGCACATCTCACAACATTTTATTGAAGCTCTCCTTCTGATAATCTTCATTCCCGTGGTTGTAGAAGTAATAAAGCAAAAGAAGAGCAAGCGGCAACAAAGTCGACTCCTTTAACGAAGGGTTCTCCAAAGAGGACCCCTCACCCTCCACACCCGATCCAAATATCCAAATACACGATCCACATGCAAGACTATGGACCGTTCGGATTTCCAAAGGGGATTTGTTCAGCGGCAATGTTGCTCACGGCCATACTACCCTGAAAACGCCCGATCTCGTCTGATCTCGGAAGATAAGCAGGGTTGGGCCTGGTTAGTACCTGGATGGGAGACCGCTTGGGAATACCAGGTGCTGTAAGCATCTTGTCAAAACCATTTTCGACCTTTCATGGATCTTCATCTCCTTTTGACCTCCTAAATCATGAAAGACTTCCCTCCTCTGCACATCTCACAACATTTTATTGAAGCTCTCCTTCTGATAATCTTCATTCCCGTGGTTGTAGAAGTAATAAAGCAAAAGAAGAGCAAGCGGCAACAAAGTCGACTCCTTTAACGAAGGGTTCTCCAAAGAGGACCCCTCACCCTCCACACCCGATCCAAATATCCAAATACACGATCCACATGCAAGACTATGGACCGTTCGGATTTCCAAAGGGGATTTGTTCAGCGACAATGTTGCTCACGGACATACTACCCTGAAAACGCCCGATCTCGTCTGATCTCGGAAGCTAAGCAGGGTTGGGCCTGGTTAGTACCTGGATGGGAGATCGCTTGGGAATACCAGGTGCTGTAAGCATTTTGTCAAAACCATTTTCGACATTTCATGGATGTTCATCTCCTTTTGACCTCCTAAATCATGAAAGACTTCCCTCCTCTGCGCATCTCACAACATTTTATTGAAGCTCTCCTTCTGATAATCTTCATTCCCGTGGTTGTAGAAGTAATAAAGCAAAAGAAGAGCAAGCGGCAACAAAGTCGACTCCTTTAACGAAGGGTTCTCCAAAGAGGACCCCTCACCCTCCACACCCGATCCAAATATCCAAATCCACGATCCACATGCAAGACTATGGACCGTTCGGATTTCCAAAGGGGATTTGTTCAGCGACAATGTTGCTCACGGCCATACTACCCTGAAAACGCCCGATCTCGTCTGATCTCGGAAGCTAAGCAGGGTTGGGCCTGGTTAGTACCTGGATGGGAGACCGCTTGGGAATACCAGGTGCTGTAAGCATCTTGTCAAAACCATTTTCGACATTTCATGGATGTTCATCTCCTTTTGACCTCCTAAATCATGAAAGACTTCCCTCCTCTGCACATCTCACAACATTTTATTGAAGCTCTCCTTCTGATAATCTTCATTCCCGTGGTTGTAGAAGTAATAAAGCAAAAGAAGAGCAAGCGGCAACAAAGTCGACTCCTTTAACGAAGGGTTCTCCAAAGAGGACCCCTCACCCTCCACACCCGATCCAAATATCCAAATCCACGATCCACATGCAAGACTATGGACCGTTCGGATTTCCAAAGGGGATTTGTTCAGCGACAATGTTGCTCACGGCCATACTACCCTAAAAAACGCCCGATCTCGTCTGATCTCGGAAGCTAAGCAGGGTTGGGCCTGGTTAGTACCTGGATGGGAGACCGCTTGGGAATACCAGGTGCTGTAAGCATCTTGTCAAAACCATTTTCGACATTTCATGGATGTTCATCTCCTTTTGACCTCCTAAATCATGAAAGACTTCCCTCCTCTGCACATCTCACAACATTTTATTGAAGCTCTCCTTCTGATAATCTTCATTCCCGTGGTTGTAGAAGTAATAAAGCAAAAGAAGAGCAAGCGGCAACAAAGTCGACTCCTTTAACGAAGGGTTCTCCAAAGAGGACCCCTCACCCTCCACACCCGATCCAAATATCCAAATCCACGATCCAGATGCAAGACTATGGACCGTTCGGATTTCCAAAGGGGATTTGTTCAGCGACAATGTTGCTCACGGCCATACTACCCTAAAAAACGCCCGATCTCGTCTGATCTCGTAATTTAAGCAGGGTTGGGCCTGGTTAGTACCTGGATGGGAGACCGCTTGGGAATACCAGGTGTTGTAAGCATCTTGTCAAAACCATTTTCGACATTTCATGGATGTTCATCTCCTTTTGACCTCCTAAATCATGAAAGACTTCCCTCCTCTGCACATCTCACAACATTTTATTGAAGCTCTCCTTCTGATAATCTTCATTCCCGTAGTTGTAGAAGTAATAAAGCAAAAGAAGAGCAAGCGGCAACAAAGTCGACTCCTTTAACGAAGGGTTCTCCAAAGAGGACCCCTCACCCTCCACACCCGATCCAAATATCCAAATACACGATCCACATGCAAGACTATGGACCGTTCGGATTTCCAAAGGGGATTTGTTCAGCGACAATGTTGCTCATGGCCATACTACCCTGAAAACGCCCGATCTCGTCTGATCTCGGAATTTAAGCAGGGTTGGGCCTGGTTAGTACCTGGATGGGAGACTGCTTGGGAATACCAGGTGCTGTAAGCATCTTGTCAAAACCATTTTCGACCTTTCATGGATGTTCATCTCCTTTTGACCTCCTAAATCATGAAAGACTTCCCTCCTCTGCACATCTCACAACATTTTATTGAAGCTCTCCTTCTGATAATCTTCATTCCCGTAGTTGTAGAAGTAATAAAGCAAAAGAAGAGCAAGCGGCAACAAAGTCGACTCCTTTAACGAAGGGTTCTCCAAAGAGGACCCCTCACCCTCCACACCCGATCCAAATATCCAAATACACGATCCACATGCAAGACTATGGACCGTTCGGATTTCCAAAGGGGATTTGTTCAGCGACAATGTTGCTCACGGCCATACTACCCTGAAAACGCCCGATCTCGTCTGATCTCGGAAGCTAAGCAGGGTTGGGCCTGGTTAGTACCTGGATGGGAGACCGCTTGGGAATACCAGGTGCTGTAAGCATCTTGTCAAAACCATTTTCGACCTTTCATGGATGTTCATCTCCTTTTGACCTCCTAAATCATGAAAGACTTCCCTCCTCTGCACATCTCACAACATTTTATTGAAGCTCTCCTTCTGATAATCTTCATTCCCGTGGTTGTAGAAGTAATAAAGCAAAAGAAGAGCAAGCGGCAAAAAAGTCGACTCCTTTAACGAAGGGTTCTCCAAAGAGGACCCCTCACCCTCCACACCCGATCCAAATATCCAAATACACGATCCACATGCAAGACTATGGACCGTTCGGATTTCCAAAGGGGATTTGTTCAGCGACAATGTTGCTCACGGCCATACTACACTGAAAACGCCCGGTCTCGTCTGATCTCGGAAGCTAAGCAGGGTTGGGCCTGGTTAGTACCTGGATGGGAGACCGCTTGGGAATACCAGGTGCTGTAAGCATCTTGTCAAAACCATTTTCGACATTTTATGGATGTTCATCTCCTTTTGACCTCCTAAATCATGAAAGACTTCCCTCCTCTGCACATCTCACAACATTTTATTGAAGCTCTCCTTCTGATAATCTTCATTCCCGTGGTTGTAGAAGTAATAAAGCAAAAGAAGAGCAAGCGGCAACAAAGTCGACACCTTTAAAGAAGGGTTCTCCAAAGAGGACCCCTCACCCTCCACACCCGATCCAAATATCCAAATACACGATCCACATGCAAGACTATGGACCGTTCGGATTTCCAAAGGGGATTTGTTCAGCGACAATGTTGCTCACGGCCATACTACCCTGAAAACGCCCGATCTCGTCTGATCTCGGAAGCTAAGCAGGGTTGGGCCTGGCTAGTACCTGGATGGGAGACCGCTTGGGAATACCAGGTGCTGTAAGCATCTTGTCAAAACCATTTTCGACATTTCATGGATGTTCATCTCCTTTTGACCTCCTAAATCATGAAAGACTTCCCTCCTCTGCACATCTCACAACATTTTATTGAAGCTCTCCTTCTGATAATCTTCATTCCCGTGGTTGTAGAAGTAATAAAGCAAAAGAAGAGCAAGCGGCAACAAAGTCGACTCCTTTAACGAAGGGTTCTCCAAAGAGGACCCCTCACCCTCCACACCCGATCCAAATATCCAAATACACGATCCACATGCAAGACTATGGACCGTTCGGATTTCCAAAGGGGATTTGTTCAGCGACAATGTTGCTCACGGCCATACTACCCTGAAAACGCCCGATCTCGTCTGATCTCGGAATCTAAGCAGGGTTGGGCCTGGTTAGTACCTGGATGGGAGACCGCTTGGGAATACCAGGTGCTGTAAGCATCTTGTCAAAACCATTTTCGACATTTCATGGATGTTCATCTCCTTTTGACCTCCTAAATCATGAAAGACTTCCCTCCTCTGCACATCTCACAACATTTTATTGAAGCTCTCCTTCTGATAATCTTCATTCCCATGGTTGTAGAAGTAATAAAGCAAAAGAAGAGCAAGCGGCAACAAAGTCGACTCCTTTAACGAAGGGTTCTCCAAAGAGGACCCCTCACCCTCCACACCCGATCCAAATATCCAAATACACGATCCACATGCAAGACTATGGACCGTTCGGATTTCCAAAGGGGATTTGTTCAGCGACAATGTTGCTCACGGCCATACTACCCTGAAAACGCCCGATCTCGTCTGATCTCGGAAGCTAAGCAGGGTTGGGCCTGGTTAGTACCTGGATGGGAGACCGCTTGGGAATACCAGGTGCTGTAAGCATCTTGTCAAAACCATTTTCGACCTTTCATGGATGTTCATCTCCTTTTGACCTCCTAAATCATGAAAGACTTCCCTCCTCTGCACATCTCACAACATTTTATTGAAGCTCTCCTTCTGATAATCTTCATTCCCGTGGTTGTAGAAGTAATAAAGCAAAAGAAGAGCAAGCGGCAACAAAGTCGACTCCTTTAACGAAGGGTTCTCCAAAGAGGACCCCTCACCCTCCACACCCGATCCAAATATCCAAATACACGATCCACATGCAAGACTATGGACCGTTCGGATTTCCAAAGGGGATTTGTTCAGCGACAATGTTGCTCACGGCCATACTACCCTGAAAATGCCCGATCTCGACCGATCTCGGAAGCTAAGCAAGTTTGGGCCTGGTTAGTACCTGGATGGGAGACCGCTTGGGATTACCAGGTGCTGTAAGCATCTTGTCAAAACCATTTTCGACATTTCATGGATGTTCATCTCCTTTTGACCTCCTAAATCATGAAAGACTTCCCTCCTCTGCACATCTCACAACATTTTATTGAAGCTCTCCTTCTGATAATCTTCATTCCCGTGGTTGTAGAAGTAATAAAGCAAAAGAAGAGCAAGCGGCAGCAAAGTCGACTCCTTTAACGAAGGGTTCTCCAAAGAGGACCCCTCACCCTCCACACCCGATCCAAATATCCAAATACACGATCCACATGCAAGACTATGGACCGTTCGGATTTCCAAAGGGGATTTGTTCAGCGACAATGTTGCTCACGGCCATACTACCCTGAAAACGCCCGATCTCGTCTGATCTCGGAAGCTAAGCAGGGTTGGGCCTGGCTAGTACCTGGATGGGAGACCGCTTGGGAATACCAGGTGCTGTAAGCATCTTGTCAAAACCATTTTCGACATTTCATGGATGTTCATCTCCTTTTGACCTCCTAAATCATGAAAGACTTCCCTCCTCTGCACATCTCACAACATTTTATTGAAGCTCTCCTTCTGATAATCTTCATTCCCGTGGTTGTAGAAGTAATAAAGCAAAAGAAGAGCAAGCGGCAACAAAGTCGACTCCTTTAACGAAGGGTTCTCCAAAGAGGACCCCTCACCCTCCACACCCGATCCAAATATCCAAATACACGATCCACATGCAAGACTATGGACCGTTCGGATTTCCAAAGGGGATTTGTTCAGCGACAATGTTGCTCACGGCCATACTACCCTGAAAACGCCCGATCTCGTCTGATCTCGGAATTTAAGCAGGGTTGGGCCTGGTTAGTACCTGGATGGGAGACCGCTTGGGAATACCAGGTGCTGTAAGCATCTTGTCAAAACCATTTTCGACATTTCATGGATGTTCATCTCCTTTTGACCTCCTAAATCATGAAAGACTTCCCTCCTCTGCACATCTCACAACATTTTATTGAAGCTCTCCTTCTGATAATCTTCATTCCCATGGTTGTAGAAGTAATAAAGCAAAAGAAGAGCAAGCGGCAACAAAGTCGACTCCTTTAACGAAGGGTTCTCCAAAGAGGACCCCTCACCCTCCACACCCGATCCAAATATCCAAATACACGATCCACATGCAAGACTATGGACCGTTCGGATTTCCAAAGGGGATTTGTTCAGCGACAATGTTGCTCACGGCCATACTACCCTGAAAACGCCCGATCTCGTCTGATCTCGGAAGCTAAGCAGGGTTGGGCCTGGTTAGTACCTGGATTGGAGACCGCTTGGGAATACCAGGTGCTGTAAGCATCTTGTCAAAACCATTTTCGACATTTCATGGATGTTCATCTCCTTTTGACCTCCTAAATCATGAAAGACTTCCCTCCTCTGCACATCTCACAACATTTTATTGAAGCTCTCCTTCTGATAATCTTCATTCCCGTGGTTGTAGAAGTAATAAAGCAAAAGAAGAGCAAGCGGCAACAAAGTCGACTCCTTTAACGAAGGGTTCTCCAAAGAGGACCCCTCACCCTCCACACCCGATCCAAATATCCAAATACACGATCCATATGCAAGACTATGGACCGTTCGGATTTCCAAAGGGGATTTGTTCAGCGACAATGTTGCTCACGGCCATACTACCCTGAAAATGCCCGATCTCGACTGATCTCGGAAGCTAAGCAAGTTTGGGCCTGGTTAGTACCTGGATGGGAGACCGCTTGGGATTACCAGGTGCTGTAAGCATCTTGTCAAAACCATTTTCGACATTTCATGGATGTTCATCTCCTTTTGACCTCCTAAATCATGAAAGACTTCCCTCCTCTGCACATCTCACAACATTTTATTGAAGCTCTCCTTCTGATAATCTTCATTCCCGTGGTTGTAGAAGTAATAAAGCAAAAGAAGAGCAAGCGGCAACAAAGTCGACTCCTTTAACGAAGGGTTCTCCAAAGAGGACCCCTCACCCTCCACACCCAATCCAAATATCCAAATACACGATCCACATGCAAGACTATGGACCGTTCGGATTTCCAAAGGGGATTTGTTCAGCGACAATGTTGCTCACGGCCATACTACCCTGAAAACGCCCGATCTCGTCTGATCTCGGAAGCTAAGCAGGGTTGGGCCTGGTTAGTACCTGGATGGGAGACCGCTTGGGAATACCAGGTGCTGTAAGCATCTTGTCAAAACCATTTTCGACATTTCATGGATGTTCATCTCCTTTTGACCTCCTAAATCATGAAAGACTTCCCTCCTCTGCACATCTCACAACATTTTATTGAAGCTCTCCTTCTGATAATCTTCATTCCCGTGGTTGTAGAAGTAATAAAGCAAAAGAAGAGCAAGCGGCAACAAAGTCGACTCCTTTAACGAAGGGTTCTCCAAAGAGGACCCCTCACCCTCCACACCCGATCCAAATATCCAAATACACGATCCACATGCAAGACTATGGACCGTTCGGATTTCCAAAGGGGATTTGTTCAGCGACAATGTTGCTCACGGCCATACTACCCTGAAAACGCCCGATCTCGACCGATCTCGGAAGCTAAGCAAGTTTGGGCCTGGTTAGTACCTGGATGGGAGACCGCTTGGGATTACCAGGTGCTGTAAGCATCTTGTCAAAACCATTTTCGACATTTCATGGATGTTCATCTCCTTTTGACCTCCTAAATCATGAAAGACTTCCCTCCTCTGCACATCTCACAACATTTTATTGAAGCTCTCCTTCTGATAATCTTCATTCCCGTGGTTGTAGAAGTAATAAAGCAAAAGAAGAGCAAGCGGCAACAAAGTCGACTCCTTTAACGAAGGGTTCTCCAAAGAGGACCCCTCACCCTCCACACCCGATCCAAATATCCAAATACACGATCCACATGCAAGACTATGGACCGTTCGAATTTCCAAAGGGGATTTGTTCAGCGACAACGTTGCTCACGGCCATACTACCCTGAAAACGCCCGATCTCGTCTGATCTCGGAAGCTAAGCAGGGTTGGGCCTGGTTAGTACCTGGATGGGAGACCGCTTGGGAATACCAGGTGCTGTAAGCATCTTGTCAAAACCATTTTCGACATTTCATGGATGTTCATCTCCTTTTGACCTCCTAAATCATGAAAGACTTCCCTCCTCTGCACATCTCACAACATTTTATTGAAGCTCTCCTTCTGATAATCTTCATTCCCGTGGTTGTAGAAGTAATAAAGCAAAAGAAGAGCAAGCGGCAACAAAGTCGACTCCTTTAACGAAGGGTTCTCCAAAGAGGACCCCTCACCCTCCACACCCGATCCAAATATCCAAATACACGATCCACATGCAAGACTATGGACCGTTCGAATTTCCAAAGGGGATTTGTTCAGCGACAATGTTGCTCACGGCCATACTACCCTGAAAACGCCCGATCTCGTCTGATCTCGGAAGCTAAGCAGGGTTGGGCCTGGTTAGTACCTGGATTGGAGACCGCTTTGGAATACCAGGTGCTGTAAGCATCTTGTCAAAACCATTTTCGACATTTCATGGATGTTCATCTCATTTTGACCTCCTAAATCATGAAAGACTTCCCTCCTCTGCACATCTCACAACATTTTATTGAAGCTCTCCTTCTGATAATCTTCATTCCCGTAGTTGTAGAAGTAATAAAGCAAAAGAAGAGCAAGCGGCAACAAAGTCGACTCCTTTAACGAAGGGTTCTCCAAAGAGGACACCTCACCCTCCACACCCGATCCAAATATCCAAATACACGATCCACATGCAAGACTATGGACCGTTCGAATTTCCAAAGGGGATTTGTTCAGCGACAATGTTGCTCACGGCCATACTACCCTGAAAACGCCCGATCTCGTCTGATCTTGGAAGCTAAGCAGGGTTGGGCCTGGTTAGTACCTGGATGGGAGACCGCTTGGGAATACCAGGTGCTGTAAGCATCTTGTCAAAACCATTTTCGACATTTCATGGATGTTCATCTCCTTTTGACCTCCTAAATCATGAAAGACTTCCCTCCTCTGCACATCTCACAACATTTTATTGAAGCTCTCCTTCTGATAATCTTCATTCCCGTAGTTGTAGAAGTAATAAAGCAAAAGAAGAGCAAGCGGCAACAAAGTCGACTCCTTTAACGAAGGGTTCTCCAAAGAGGACCCCTCACCCTCCACACCCGATCCAAATATCCAAATACACGATCCACATGCAAGACTATGGACCGTTCGGATTTCCAAAGGGGATTTGTTCAGCGACAATGTTGCTCACGGCCATACTACCCTGAAAACGCCCGATCTCGTCTGATCTCGGAAGCTAAGCAGGGTTGGGCCTGGCTAGTACCTGGATGGGAGACCGCTTGGGAATACCAGGTGCTGTAAGCATCTTGTCAAAACCATTTTCGACATTTCATGGATGTTCATCTCCTTTTGACCTCCTAAATCATGAAAGACTTCCCTCCTCTGCACATCTCACAACATTTTATTGAAGCTCTCCTTCTGATAATCTTCATTCCCGTGGTTGTAGAAGTAATAAAGCAAAAGAAGAGCAAGCGGCAACAAAGTCGACTCCTTTAACGAAGGGTTCTCCAAAGAGGACCCCTCACCCTCCACACCCGATCCAAATATCCAAATACACGATCCACATGCAAGACTATGGACCGTTCGGATTTCCAAAGGGGATTTGTTCAGCGACAATGTTGCTCACGGCCATACTACCCTGAAAATGCCCGATCTCGACCGATCTCGGAAGCTAAGCAAGTTTGGGCCTGGTTAGTACCTGGATGGGAGACCGCTTGGGATTACCAGGTGCTGTAAGCATCTTGTCAAAACCATTTTCGACATTTCATGGATGTTCATCTCCTTTTGACCTCTTAAATCATGAAAGACTTCCCTCCTCTGCACATCTCACAACATTTTATTGAAGCTCTCCTTCTGATAATCTTCATTCCCGTGGTTGTAGAAGTAATAAAGCAAAAGAAGAGCAAGCGGCAACAAAGTCGACTCCTTTAACGAAGGGTTCTCCAAAGAGGACCCCTCACCCTCCACACCCGATCCAAATATCCAAATACACGATCCACATGCAAGACTATGGACCGTTCGGATTTCCAAAGGGGATTTGTTCAGCGACAATGTTGCTCACGGCCATACTACCCTGAAAACGCCCGATCTTGACCGATCTCGGAAGCTAAGCAAGTTTGGGCCTGGTTAGTACCTGGATGGGAGACCGCTTGGGATTACCAGGTGCTGTAAGCATCTTGTCAAAACCATTTTCGACATTTCATGGATGTTCATCTCCTTTTGACCTCCTAAATCATGAAAGACTTCCCTCCTCTGCACATCTCACAACATTTTATTGAAGCTCTCCTTCTGATAATCTTCATTCCCGTGGTTGTAGAAGTAATAAAGCAATAGAAGAGCAAGCGGCAACAAAGTCGACTCCTTTAACGAAGGGTTCTCCAAAGAGGACCCCTCACCCTCCACACCCGATCCAAATATCCAAATACACGATCCACATGCAAGACTATGGACCGTTCGAATTTCCAAAGGGGATTTGTTCAGCGACAATGTTGCTCACGGCCATACTACCCTGAAAACGCCCGATCTCGTCTGATCTCCGAAGCTAAGCAGGGTTGGGCCTGGTTAGTACCTGGATGGGAGACCGCTTGGGAATACCAGGTGCTGTAAGCATCTTGTCAAAACCATTTTCGACATTTCATGGATGTTCATCTCCTTTTGACCTCCTAAATCATGAAAGACTTCCCTCCTCTGCACATCTCACAACATTTTATTGAAGCTCTCCTTCTGATAATCTTCATTCCCGTGGTTGTAGAAGTAATAAAGCAAAAGAAGAGCAAGCGGCAACAAAGTCGACTCCTTTAACGAAGGGTTCTCCAAAGAGGACCCCTCACCCTCCACACCCGATCCAAATATCCAAATACACGATCCACATGCAAGACTATGGACCGTTCGAATTTCCAAAGGGGATTTGTTCAGCGACAATGTTGCTCACGGCCATACTACCCTGAAAACGCCCGATCTCGGCTGATCTCGGAAGCTAAGCAGGGTTGGGCCTGGTTAGTACCTGGATCGGAGACCGCTTTGGAATACCAGGTGCTGTAAGCATCTTGTCAAAACCATTTTCGACATTTCATGGATGTTCATCTCCTTTTGACCTCCTAAATCATGAAAGACTTCCCTCCTCTGCACATCTCACAACATTTTATTGAAGCTCTCCTTCTGATAATCTTCATTCCCGTAGTTGTAGAAGTAATAAAGCAAAAGAAGAGCAAGCGGCAACAAAGTCGACTCCTTTAACGAAGGGTTCTCCAAAGAGGACACCTCACCCTCCACACCCGATCCAAATATCCAAATACACGATCCACATGCAAGACTATGGACCGTTCGAATTTCCAAAGGGGATTTGTTCAGCGACAATGTTGCTCACGGCCATACTACCCTGAAAACGCCCTATCTCGTCTGATCTTGGAAGCTAAGCAGGGTTGGGCCTGGTTAGTACCTGGATGGGAGACCGCTTGGGAATACCAGGTGCTGTAAGCATATTGTCAAAACCATTTTCGACATTTCATGGATGTTCATCTCCTTTTGACCTCCTAAATCATGAAAGACTTCCCTCCTCTGCACATCTCACAACATTTTATTGAAGCTCTCCTTCTGATAATCTTCATTCCCGTAGTTGTAGAAGTAATAAAGCAAAAGAAGAGCAAGCGGCAACAAAGTCGACTCCTTTAACGAAGGGTTCTCCAAAGAGGACCCCTCACCCTCCACACCCGATCCAAATATCCAAATACACGATCCACATGCAAGACTATGGACCGTTCGGATTTCCAAAGGGGATTTGTTCAGCGACAATGTTGCTCACGGCCATACTACCCTGAAAACGCCCGATCTCGTCTGATCTCGGAAGCTAAGCAGGGTTGGGCCTGGCTAGTACCTGGATGGGAGACCGCTTGGGAATACCAGGTGCTGTAAGCATCTTGTCAAAACCATTTTCGACATTTCATGGATGTTCATCTCCTTTTGACCTCCTAAATCATGAAAGACTTCCCTCCTCTGCACATCTCACAACATTTTATTGAAGCTCTCCTTCTGATAATCTTCATTCCCGTGGTTGTAGAAGTAATAAAGCAAAAGAAGAGCAAGCGGCAACAAAGTCGACTCCTTTAACGAAGGGTTCTCCAAAGAGGACCCCTCACCCTCCACACCCGATCCAAATATCCAAATACACGATCCACATGCAAGACTATGGACCGTTCGGTTTTCCAAAGGGGATTTGTTCAGCGACAATGTTGCTCACGGCCATACTACCCTGAAAACGCCCGATCTCGTCTGATCTCGGAATCTAAGCAGGGTTGGGCCTGGTTAGTACCTGGATGGGAGACCGCTTGGGAATACCAGGTGCTGTAAGCATCTTGTCAAAACCATTTTCGACATTTCATGGATGTTCATCTCCTTTTGACCTCCTAAATCATGAAAGACTTCCCTCCTCTGCACATCTCACAACATTTTATTGAAGCTCTCCTTCTGATAATCTTCATTCCCGTGGTTGTAGAAGTAATAAAGCAAAAGAAGAGCAAGCGGCAACAAAGTCGACTCCTTTAACGAAGGGTTCTCCAAAGAGGACCCCTCACCCTCCACACCCGATCCAAATATCCAAATACACGATCCACATGCAAGACTATGGACCGTTCGGATTTCCAAAGTGGATTTGTTCAGCGACAATGTTGCTCACGGCCATACTACCCTGAAAATGCCCGATCTCGACCGATCTCGGAAGCTAAGCAAGTTTGGGCCTGGTTAGTACCTGGATGGGAGACCGCTTGGGATTACCAGGTGCTGTAAGCATCTTGTCAAAACCATTTTCGACATTTCATGGATGTTCATCTCCTTTTGACCTCCTAAATCATGAAAGACTTCCCTCCTCTGCACATCTCACAACATTTTATTGAAGCTCTCCTTCTGATAATCTTCATTCCCGTGGTTGTAGAAGTAATAAAGCAAAAGAAGAGCAAGCGGCAACAAAGTCGACTCCTTTAACGAAGGGTTCTCCAAAGAGGACCCCTCACCCTCCACACCCGATCCAAATATCCAAATACACGATCCACATGCAAGACTATGGACCGTTCGGATTTCCAAAGGGGATTTGTTCAGCGACAATGTTGCTCACGGCCATACTACCCTGAAAACGCCCGATCTCGACCGATCTCGGAAGCTAAGCAAGTTTGGGCCTGGTTAGTACCTGGATGGGAGACCGCTTGGGATTACCAGGTGCTGTAAGCATCTTGTCAAAACCATTTTCGACATTTCATGGATGTTCATCTCCTTTTGACCTCCTAAATCATGAAAGACTTCCCTCCTCTGCACATCTCACAACATTTTATTGAAGCTCTCCTTCTGATAATCTTCATTCCCGTGGTTGTAGAAGTAATAAAGCAAAAGAAGAGCAAGCGGCAACAAAGTCGACTCCTTTAACGAAGGGTTCTCCAAAGAGGACCCCTCACCCTCCACACCCGATCCAAATATCCAAATACACGATCCACATGCAAGACTATGGACCGTTCGAATTTCCAAAGGGGATTTGTTCAGCGACAATGTTGCTCACGGCCATACTACCCTGAAAACGCCCGATCTCGTCTGATCTCCGAAGCTAAGCAGGGTTGGGCCTGGTTAGTACCTGGATGGGAGACCGCTTGGGAATACCAGGTGCTGTAAGCATCTTGTCAAAACCATTTTCGACATTTCATGGATGTTCATCTCCTTTTGACCTCCTAAATCATGAAAGACTTCCCTCCTCTGCACATCTCACAACATTTTATTGAAGCTCTCCTTCTGATAATCTTCATTCCCGTGGTTGTAGAAGTAATAAAGCAAAAGAAGAGCAAGCGGCAACAAAGTCGACTCCTTTAACGAAGGGTTCTCCAAAGAGGACCCCTCACCCTCCACACCCGATCCAAATATCCAAATACACGATCCACATGCAAGACTATGGACCGTTCGAATTTCCAAAGGGGATTTGTTCAGCGACAATGTTGCTCACGGCCATACTACCCTGAAAACGCCCGATCTCGTCTGATCTCGGAAGCTAAGCAGGGTTGGGCCTGGTTAGTACCTGGATCGGAGACCGCTTTGGAATACCAGGTGCTGTAAGCATCTTGCCAAAACCATTTTCGACATTTCATGGATGTTCATCTCCTTTTGACCTCCTAAATCATGAAAGACTTCCCTCCTCTACACATCTCACAACATTTTATTGAAGCTCTCCTTCTGGTAATCTTCATTCCCGTGGTTGTAGAAGTAATAAAGCAAAAGAAGAGCAAGCGGCAACAAAGTCGACTCCTTTAACGAAGGGTTCTCCAAAGAGGACCCCTCACCCTCCACACCCGATCCAAATATCCAAATACACGATCCACATGCAAGACTATGGACCGTTCGGATTTCCAAAGGGGATTTGTTCAGCGACAATGTTGGTCACGGCCATACTACCCTGAAAACGCCCGATCTCGTCTGATCTCGGAAGCTAAGCAGGGTTGGGCCTGGTTAGTACCTGGATGGGAGACCGCTTGGGAATACTAGGTGCTGTAAGCATCTTGTCAAAACCATTTTCGACATTTCATGGATGTTCATCTCCTTTTGACCTCCTAAATCATGAAAGACTTCCCTCCTCTGCACATCTCACAACATTTTATTGAAGCTCTCCTTCTGATAATCTTCATTCCCGTGGTTGTAGAAGTAATAAAGCAAAAGAAGAGCAAGCGGCAACAAAGTCGACTCCTTTAACGAAGGGTTCTCCAAAGAGGACCCCTCACCCTCCACACCCGATCCAAATATCCAAATACACGATCCACATGCAAGACTATGGACCGTTCGGATTTCCAAAGGGGATTTGTTCAGCGACAATGTTGCTCATGGCCATACTACCCTGAAAACGCCCGATCTCGTTTGATCTCGGAAGCTAAGCAGGGTTGGGCCTGGTTAGTACCTGGTTGGGAGACTGCTTGGGAATACCAGGTGCTGTAAGCATCTTGTCAAAACCATTTTCGACATTTCATGGATGTTCATCTCCTTTTGACCTCCTAAATCATGAAAGACTTCCCTCCTCTGCACATCTCACAACATTTTATTGAAGCTCTCCTTCTGATAATCTTCATTCCCGTGGTTGTAGAAGTAATAAAGCAAAAGAAGAGCAAGCGGCAACAAAGTCGACTCCTTTAACGAAGGGTTCTCCAAAGAGGACCCCTCACCCTCCACACCCGATCCAAATATCCAAATACACGATCCACATGCAAGACTATGGACCGTTCGAATTTCCAAAGGGGATTTGTTCAGCGACAATGTTGCTCACGGCCATACTACCCTGAAAACGCCCGATCTCGTCTGATCTCGGAAGCTAAGCAGGGTTGGGCCTGGTTAGTACCTGGATCGGAGACCGCTTTGGAATACCAGGTGCTGTAAGCATCTTGTCAAAACCATTTTCGACATTTCATGGATGTTCATCTCCTTTTGACCTCCTAAATCATGAAAGACTTCCCTCCTCTGCACATCTCACAACATTTTATTGAAGCTCTCCTTCTGATAATCTTCATTCCCGTAGTTGTAGAAGTAATAAAGCAAAAGAAGAGCAAGCGGCAACAAAGTCGACTCCTTTAACGAAGGGTTCTCCAAAGAGGACACCTCACCCTCCACACCCGATCCAAATATCCAAATACACGATCCACATGCAACACTATGGACCGTTCGAATTTACAAAGGGGATTTGTTCAGCGACAATGTTGCTCACGGCCATACTACCCTGAAAACGCCCGATCTCGTCTGATCTCGGAAGCTAAGCAGGGTTGGGCCTGGTTAGTACCTGGATGGGAGACCGCTTGGGATTACCAGGTGCTGCAAGCATCTTGTCAAAACCATTTTCGACATTTCATGGATGTTCATCTCCTTTTGACCTCCTAAATCATGAAAGACTTCCCTCCTCTGCACATCTCACAACATTTTATTGAAGCTCTCCTTCTGATAATCTTCATTCCCGTAGTTGTAGAAGTAATAAAGCAAAAGAAGAGCAAGCGGCAACAAAGTCGACTCCTTTAACGAAGGGTTCTCCAAAGAGGACCCCTCACCCTCCACACCCGATCCAAATATCCAAATACACGATCCACATGCAATACTATGGACCGTTCGGATTTCCAAAGGGGATTTGTTCAGCGACAATGTTGCTCACGGCTATACTACCCTGAAAACGCCCGATCTCGTCTGATCTCGGAAGCTAAGCAGGGTTGGGCCTGGTTAGTACCTGGATGGGAGACCGCTTGGGAATACCAGGTGCTGTTAGCATCTTGTCAAAACCATTTTCGACATTTCATGGATGTTCATCTCCTTTTGACCTCCTAAATCATGAAAGACTTCCCTCCTCTGCACATCTCACAACATTTTATTGAAGCTCTCCTTCTGATAATCTTCATTCCCGTAGTTGTAGAAGTAATAAAGCAAAAGAAGAGCAAGCGGCAACAAAGTCGACTCCTTTAACGAAGGGTTCTCCAAAGAGGACACCTCACCCTCCACACCCGATCCAAATATCCAAATACACGATCCACATGCAAGACTATGGACCGTTCGGATTTCCAAAGGGGATTTGTTCAGCGACAATGTTGCTCACGGCCATACTACCCTGAAAACGCCCGATCTCGTCTGATCTCGGAAGCTAAGCAGGGTTGGGCCTGGTTAGTACCTGGATGGGAGACCGCTTGGGAATACCAGGTGCTGCAAGCATCTTGTCAAAACCATTTTCGACATTTCATGGATGTTCATCTCCTTTTGACCTCCTAAATCATGAAAGACTTCCCTCCTCTGCACATCTCACAACATTTTATTGAAGCTCTCCTTCTGATAATCTTCATTCCCGTAGTTGTAGAAGTAATAAAGCAAAAGAAGAGCAAGCGGCAACAAAGTCGACTCCTTTAACGAAGGGTTCTCCAAAGAGGACACCTCACCCTCCACACCCGATCCAAATATCCAAATACACGATCCACATGCAAGACTATGGACCATTCGAATTTCCAAAGGGGATTTGTTCAGCGACAATGTTGCTCACGGCCATACTACCCTGAAAACGCCCGATCTCGTCTGATCTTGGAAGCTAAGCAGGGTTGGGCCTGGTTAGTACCTGGATGGGAGACCGCTTGGGAATACCAGGTGCTGTAAGCATCTTGTCAAAACCATTTTCGACATTTCATGGATGTTCATCTCCTTTTGACCTCCTAAATCATGAAAGACTTCCCTCCTCTGCACATCTCACAACATTTTATTGAAGCTCTCCTTCTGATAATCTTCATTCCCGTAGTTGTAGAAGTAATAAAGCAAAAGAAGAGCAAGCGGCAACAAAGTCGACTCCTTTAACGAAGGGTTCTCCAAAGAGGACCCCTCACCCTCCACACCCGATCCAAATATCCAAATACACGATCCACATGCAAGACTATGGACCGTTCGGATTTCCAAAGGGGATTTGTTCAGCGACAATGTTGCTCACGGCCATACTACCCTGAAAACGCCCGATCTCGTCTGATCTCGGAAGCTAAGCAGGGTTGGGCCTGGTTAGTACCTGGATGGGAGACCGCTTGGGAATACCAGGTGCTGTAAGCATCTTGTCAAAACCATTTTCGACCTTTCATGGATGTTCATCTCCTTTCGACCTCCTAAATCATGAAAGACTTCCCTCCTCTACACATCTCACAACATTTTATTGAAGCTCTCCTTCTGATAATCTTCATTCCCGTGGTTGTAGAAGTAATAAAGCAAAAGAAGAGCAAGCGGCAACAAAGTCGACTCCTTTAACGAAGGGTTCTCCAAAGAGGACCCCTCACCCTCCACACCCGATCCAAATATCCAAATACACGATCCACATGCAAGACTATGGACCGTTCGAATTTCCAAAGGGGATTTGTTCAGCGACAATGTTGCTCACGGCCATACTACCCTGAAAACGCCCGATCTCGTCTGATCTCGGAAGCTAAGCAGGGTTGGGCCTGGTTAGTACCTGGATCGGAGACCGCTTTGGAATACCAGGTGCTGTAAGCATCTTGTCAAAACCATTTTCGACATTTCATGGATGTTCATCTCCTTTTGACCTCCTAAATCATGAAAGACTTCCCTCCTCTGCACATCTCACAACATTTTATTGAAGCTCTCCTTCTGATAATCTTCATTCCCGTAGTTGTAGAAGTAATAAAGCAAAAGAAGAGCAAGCGGCAACAAAGTCGACTCCTTTAACGAAGGGTTCTCCAAAGAGGACACCTCACCCTCCACACCCGATCCAAATATCCAAATACACGATCCACATGCAAGACTATGGACCGTTCGAATTTCCAAAGGGGATTTGTTCAGCGACAATGTTGCTCATGGCCATACTACCCTGAAAACGCCCGATCTCGTCTGATCTCGGAAGCTAAGCAGGGTTGGGCCTGGTTAGTACCTGGATGGGAGACCGCTTGGGATTACCAGGTGCTGCAAGCATCTTGTCAAAACCATTTTCGACATTTCATGGATGTTCATCTCCTTTTGACCTCCTAAATCATGAAAGACTTCCCTCCTCTGCACATCTCACAACATTTTATTGAAGCTCTCCTTCTGATAATCTTCATTCCCGTAGTTGTAGAAGTAATAAAGCAAAAGAAGAGCAAGCGGCAACAAAGTCGACTCCTTTAACGAAGGGTTCTCCAAAGAGGACCCCTCACCCTCCACACCCGATCCAAATATCCAAATACACGATCCACATGCAAGACTATGGACCGTTCGGATTTCCAAAGGGGATTTGTTCAGCGACAATGTTGCTCACGGCTATACTACCCTGAAAACGCCCGATCTCGTCTGATCTCGGAAGCTAAGCAGGGTTGGGCCTGGTTAGTACCTGGATGGGAGACCCCTTGGGAATACCAGGTGCTTTAAGCATCTTGTCAAAACCATTTTCGACATTTCATGGATGTTCATCTCCTTTTGACCTCCTAAATCATGAAAGACTTCCCTCCTCTGCACATCTCACAACATTTTATTGAAGCTCTCCTTCTGATAATCTTCATTCCCGTGGTTGTAGAAGTAATAAAGCAAAAGAAGAGCAAGCGGCAACAAAGTCGACTCCTTTAACGAAGGGTTCTCCAAAGAGGACCCCTCACCCTCCACACCCGATCCAAATATCCAAATACACGATCCACATGCAAGACTATGGACCGTTCGGATTTCCAAAGGGGATTTGTTCAGCGACAATGTTGCTCACGGCCATACTACCCTGAAAACGCCCGATCTCGTCTGATCTTGGGAGCTAAGCAGGGTTGGGCCTGGTTAGTACCTGGATGGGTGACCGCTTGGGAATACCAGGTGCTGTAAGCATCTTGTCAAAACCATTTTCGACATTTCATGGATGTTCATCTCCTTTTGACCTCCTAAATCATGAAAGACTTCCCTCCTCTGCACATCTCACAACATTTTATTGAAGCTCTACTTCTGATAATCTTCATTCCCGTAGTTGTAGAAGTAATAAAGCAAAAGAAGAGCAAGCGGCAACAAAGTCGACTCCTTTAACGAAGGGTTCTCCAAAGAGGACCCCTCACCCTCCACACCCGATCCAAATATCCAAATACACGATCCACATGCAAGACTATGGACCGTTCGGATTTCCAAAGGGGATTTGTTCAGCGACTATGTTGATCACGGCCATACTACCCTGAAAAAGCCCGATCTCGTCTGATCTCGGAAGCTAAGCAGGGTTGGGCCTGGTTAGTACCTGGATGGGAGACCGCTTGGGAATACCAGGTGCTGCAAGCATCTTGTCAAAACCATTTTCGACATTTCATGGATGTTCATCTCCTTTTGACCTCCTAAATCATGAAAGACTTCCCTCCTCTGCACATCTCACAACATTTTATTGAAGCTCTCCTTCTGATAATCTTCATTCCCGTAGTTGTAGAAGTAATAAAGCAAAAGAAGAGCAAGCGGCAACAAAGTCGACTCCTTTAACGAAGGGTTCTCCAAAGAGGACACCTCACCCTCCACACCCGATCCAAATATCCAAATACACGATCCACATGCAAGACTATGGACCGTTCGAATTTCCAAAGGGGATTTGTTCAGCGACAATGTTGCTCACGGCCATACTACCCTGAAAACGCCCGATCTCGTCTGATCTTGGAAGCTAAGCAGGGTTGGGCCTGGTTAGTACCTGGATGGGAGACCGCTTGGGAATACCAGGTGCTGTAAGCATCTTGTCAAAACCATTTTCGACATTTCATGGATGTTCATCTCCTTTTGACCTCCTAAATCATGAAAGACTTCCCTCCTCTGCACATCTCACAACATTTTATTGAAGCTCTCCTTCTGATAATCTTCATTCCCGTAGTTGTAGAAGTAATAAAGCAAAAGAAGAGCAAGCGGCAACAAAGTCGACTCCTTTAACGAAGGGTTCTCCAAAGAGGACCCCTCACCCTCCACACCCGATCCAAATATCCAAATACACGATCCACATGCAAGACTATGGACCGTTCGGATTTCCAAAGGGGATTTGTTCAGCGACTATGTTGCTCACGGCCATACTACCCTGAAAACGCCCGATCTCGTCTGATCTCGGAAGCTAAGCAGGGTTGGGCCTGGTTAGTACCTGGATGGGAGACCGCTTGGGAATACCAGGTGCTGTAAGCATCTTGTCAAAACCATTTTCGACCTTTCATGGATGTTCATCTCCTTTCGACCTCCTAAATCATGAAAGACTTCCCTCCTCTACACATCTCACAACATTTTATTGAAGCTCTCCTTCTGATAATCTTCATTCCCGTGGTTGTAGAAGTAATAAAGCAAAAGAAGAGCAAGCGGCAACAAAGTCGACTCCTTTAACGAAGGGTTCTCCAAAGAGGACCCCTCACCCTCCACACCCGATCCAAATATCCAAATACACGATCCACATGCAAGACTATGGACCGTTCGAATTTCCAAAGGGGATTTGTTCAGCGACAATGTTGCTCACGGCCATACTACCCTGAAAACGCCCGATCTCGTCTGATCTCGGAAGCTAAGCAGGGTTGGGCCTGGTTAGTACCTGGATCGGAGACCGCTTTGGAATACCAGGTGCTGTAAGCATCTTGTCAAAACCATTTTCGACATTTCATGGATGTTCATCTCCTTTTGACCTCCTAAATCATGAAAGACTTCCCTCCTCTGCACATCTCACAACATTTTATTGAAGCTCTCCTTCTGATAATCTTCATTCCCGTAGTTGTAGAAGTAATAAAGCAAAAGAAGAGCAAGCGGCAACAAAGTCGACTCCTTTAACGAAGGGTTCTCCAAAGAGGACACCTCACCCTCCACACCCGATCCAAATATCCAAATACACGATCCACATGCAAGACTATGGACCGTTCGAATTTCCAAAGGGGATTTGTTCAGCGACAATGTTGCTCGCGGCCATACTACCCTGAAAACGCCCGATCTCGTCTGATCTCGGAAGCTAAGCAGGGTTGGGCCTGGTTAGTACCTGGATGGGAGACCGCTTGGGATTACCAGGTGCTGCAAGCATCTTGTCAAAACCATTTTCGACATTTCATGGATGTTCATCTCCTTTTGACCTCCTAAATCATGAAAGACTTCCCTCCTCTGCACATCTCACAACATTTTATTGAAGCTCTCCTTCTGATAATCTTCATTCCCGTAGTTGTAGAAGTAATAAAGCAAAAGAAGAGCAAGCGGCAACAAAGTCGACTCCTTTAACGAAGGGTTCTCCAAAGAGGACCCCTCACCCTCCACACCCGATCCAAATATCCAAATACACGATCCACATGCAAGACTATGGACCGTTCGGATTTCCAAAGGGGATTTGTTCAGCGACAATGTTGCTCACGGCTATACTACCCTGAAAACGCCCGATCTCGTCTGATCTCGGAAGCTAAGCAGGGTTGGGCCTGGTTAGTACCTGGATGGGAGACCGCTTGGGAATACCAGGTGCTGTAAGCATCTTGTCAAAACCATTTTCGACCTTTCATGGATGTTCATCTCCTTTCGACCTCCTAAATCATGAAAGACTTCCCTCCTCTACACATCTCACAACATTTTATTGAAGCTCTCCTTCTGATAATCTTCATTCCCGTGGTTGTAGAAGTAATAAAGCAAAAGAAGAGCAAGCGGCAACAAAGTCGACTCCTTTAACGAAGGGTTCTCCAAAGAGGACCCCTCACCCTCCACACCCGATCCAAATATCCAAATACACGATCCACATGCAAGACTATGGACCGTTCGGATTTCCAAAGGGGATTTGTTCAGCGACAATGTTGGTCACGGCCATACTACCCTGAAAACGCCCAATCTCGTCTGATCTCGGAAGCTAAGCAGGGTTGGGCCTGGTTAGTACCTGGATGGGAGACCGCTTGGGAATACTAGGTGCTGTAAGCATCTTGTCAAAACCATTTTCGACATTTCATGGATGTTCATCTCCTTTTGACCTCCTAAATCATGAAAGACTTCCCTCCTCTGCACATCTCACAACATTTTATTGAAGCTCTCCTTCTGATAATCTTCATTCCCGTGGTTGTAGAAGTAATAAAGCAAAAGAAGAGCAAGCGGCAACAAAGTCGACTCCTTTAACGAAGGGTTCTCCAAAGAGGACCCCTCACCCTCCACACCCGATCCAAATATCCAAATACACGATCCACATGCAAGACTATGGACCGTTCGGATTTCCAAAGGGGATTTGTTCAGCGACAATGTTGCTCATGGCCATACTACCCTGAAAACGCCCGATCTCGTTTGATCTCGGAAGCTAAGCAGGGTTGGGCCTGGTTAGTACCTGGTTGGGAGACTGCTTGGGAATACCAGGTGCTGTAAGCATCTTGTCAAAACCATTTTCGACATTTCATGGATGTTCATCTCCTTTTGACCTCCTAAATCATGAAAGACTTCCCTCCTCTGCACATCTCACAACATTTTATTGAAGCTCTCCTTCTGATAATCTTCATTCCCGTGGTTGTAGAAGTAATAAAGCAAAAGAAGAGCAAGCGGCAACAAAGTCGACTCCTTTAACGAAGGGTTCTCCAAAGAGGACCCCTCACCCTCCACACCCGATCCAAATATCCAAATACACGATCCACATGCAAGACTATGGACCGTTCGAATTTCCAAAGGGGATTTGTTCAGCGACAATGTTGCTCACGGCCATACTACCCTGAAAACGCCCGATCTCGTCTGATCTCGGAAGCTAAGCAGGGTTGGGCCTGGTTAGTACCTGGATCGGAGACCGCTTTGGAATACCAGGTGCTGTAAGCATCTTGTCAAAACCATTTTCGACATTTCATGGATGTTCATCTCCTTTTGACCTCCTAAATCATGAAAGACTTCCCTCCTCTGCACATCTCACAACATTTTATTGAAGCTCTCCTTCTGATAATCTTCATTCCCGTAGTTGTAGAAGTAATAAAGCAAAAGAAGAGCAAGCGGCAACAAAGTCGACTCCTTTAACGAAGGGTTCTCCAAAGAGGACACCTCACCCTCCACACCCGATCCAAATATCCAAATACACGATCCACATGCAAGACTATGGACCGTTCGAATTTCCAAAGGGGATTTGTTCAGCGACAATGTTGCTCACGGCCATACTACCCTGAAAACGCCCGATCTCGTCTGATCTCGGAAGCTAAGCAGGGTTGGGCCTGGTTAGTACCTGGATGGGAGACCGCTTGGGATTACCAGGTGCTGCAAGCATCTTGTCAAAACCATTTTCGACATTTCATGGATGTTCATCTCCTTTTGACCTCCTAAATCATGAAAGACTTCCCTCCTCTGCACATCTCACAACATTTTATTGAAGCTCTCCTTCTGATAATCTTCATTCCCGTAGTTGTAGAAGTAATAAAGCAAAAGAAGAGCAAGCGGCAACAAAGTCGACTCCTTTAACGAAGGGTTCTCCAAAGAGGACCCCTCACCCTCCACACCCGATCCAAATATCCAAATACACGATCCACATGCAAGACTATGGACCGTTCGGATTTCCAAAGGGGATTTGTTCAGCGACAATGTTGCTCACGGCTATACTACCCTGAAAACGCCCGATCTCGTCTGATCTCGGAAACTAAGCAGGGTTGGGCCTGGTTAGTACCTGGATGGGAGACCGCTTGGGAATACCAGGTGCTGTAAGCATCTTGTCAAAACCATTTTCGACCTTTCATGGATGTTCATCTCCTTTCGACCTCCTAAATCATGAAAGACTTCCCTCCTCTACACATCTCACAACATTTTATTGAAGCTCTCCTTCTGATAATCTTCATTCCCGTGGTTGTAGAAGTAATAAAGCAAAAGAAGAGCAAGCGGCAACAAAGTCGACTCCTTTAACGAAGGGTTCTCCAAAGAGGACCCCTCACCCTCCACACCCGATCCAAATATCCAAATACACGATCCACATGCAAGACTATGGACCGTTCGAATTTCCAAAGGGGATTTGTTCAGCGACAATGTTGCTCACGGCCATACTACCCTGAAAACGCCCGATCTCGTCTGATCTCGGAAGCTAAGCAGGGTTGGGCCTGGTTAGTACCTGGATCGGAGACCGCTTTGGAATACCAGGTGCTGTAAGCATCTTGTCAAAACCATTTTCGACATTTCATGGATGTTCATCTCCTTTTGACCTCCTAAATCATGAAAGACTTCCCTCCTCTGCACATCTCACAACATTTTATTGAAGCTCTCCTTCTGATAATCTTCATTCCCGTAGTTGTAGAAGTAATAAAGCAAAAGAAGAGCAAGCGGCAACAAAGTCGACTCCTTTAACGAAGGGTTCTCCAAAGAGGACACCTCACCCTCCACACCCGATCCAAATATCCAAATACACGATCCACATGCAAGACTATGGACCGTTCGAATTTCCAAAGGGGATTTGTTCAGCGACAATGTTGCTCACGGCCATACTACCCTGAAAACGCCCGATCTCGTCTGATCTCGGAAGCTAAGCAGGGTTGGGCCTGGTTAGTACCTGGATGGGAGACCGCTTGGGATTACCAGGTGCTGCAAGCATCTTGTCAAAACCATTTTCGACATTTCATGGATGTTCATCTCCTTTTGACCTCCTAAATCATGAAAGACTTCCCTCCTCTGCACATCTCACAACATTTTATTGAAGCTCTCCTTCTGATAATCTTCATTCCCGTAGTTGTAGAAGTAATAAAGCAAAAGAAGAGCAAGCGGCAACAAAGTCGACTCCTTTAACGAAGGGTTCTCCAAAGAGGACCCCTCACCCTCCACACCCGATCCAAATATCCAAATACACGATCCACATGCAAGACTATGGACCGTTCGGATTTCCAAAGGGGATTTGTTCAGCGACAATGTTGCTCACGGCTATACTACCCTGAAAACGCCCGATCTCGTCTGATCTCGGAAACTAAGCAGGGTTGGGCCTGGTTAGTACCTGGATGGGAGACCGCTTGGGAATACCAGGTGCTGTAAGCATCTTGTCAAAACCATTTTCGACCTTTCATGGATGTTCATCTCCTTTCGACCTCCTAAATCATGAAAGACTTCCCTCCTCTACACATCTCACAACATTTTATTGAAGCTCTCCTTCTGATAATCTTCATTCCCGTGGTTGTAGAAGTAATAAAGCAAAAGAAGAGCAAGCGGCAACAAAGTCGACTCCTTTAACGAAGGGTTCTCCAAAGAGGACCCCTCACCCTCCACACCCGATCCAAATATCCAAATACACGATCCACATGCAAGACTATGGACCGTTCGGATTTCCAAAGGGGATTTGTTCAGCGA